>NW_026622775.1:25181818-25484848 GCF_023065955.2 Ursus arctos
TTGCCTTTTAATTTTGTCTGCTTTTGAATTATAAGCACTTAAAATTTTTTGTATAGACTGATATAGATCATTTTTATCTTTTTTATTTAAGATTTATTTATTTATTTATTAGAGAGTGAGAGAGAGCGCGAGCAGGTAGTGGGGGAGGGACAGAGGGAGAGGGAGAGAGAGAGTTTCAAGCCGACTCCCTGCTGAGCATGGCATTGGACTAGAGGCTCCATCTCACCACCCTGAGATCATGACCTGAGCCGAAGTCAAGTCCGTGGACTGAGCCACCCAGGTGCCCCAAGATTATATTTTTCTTGATAGAACCCGTTTTTTTGTCTTTCGAGTTAAGAAATGCTCATTTGAGTCAGAGAGGATATTACAATGTAACTATCATCTCTCTCTTTTTGCCTGATTTCTAAATCGAGAAGTAAAGCTTTGAGTTTTCCCTGTGCTTCACCGATTTGATTAGATGCAGTACCAACTGCTTTGACTATTTCTAAATCTTGTGAAAATTTTATACAAACTTTCATCTCAGGTGCTAACCTGACCATCTCTCTCTTCATTCAGTAGCCTATCATTTTTAGAAAGGGGGGGTACAGGTTATGCCTGCATTTCAGTGAAAATATTTTCTTACGAAGAATTGTAGGGAATAATATTGGTGCTCTTCCCAGATTTTCATTGATTCCTTCTATGTCTCTGTGCATGCCTTCTCTAGTCTCACAGGAACCTCAAATAGAATTCTCCTCAGATGAGTGCCCCAGGTTATTTAGCTTGCTCTTCACAGGAAAATGCCTAAGAGTTTACATTGCTGGGATGATGTGAGACAGCGAGGACTACCAATAACTAACTGGTTGGGGTAAATAAAAACCCAACTCTCTTGCCTAGAGTTTGTATGCACTCAGCCATGATTTATACTCTGGAGCTTCCCGTTCATGGAAAGGGAAAGGTGGAAGCTGGGGTGTGGCCTGGAAGGTACCACTTGCTTAGCCTCTTCCTCTTTCTTCTACATTACTAACTTCTAAACTTTTCTCCCTGAAAACTTCCTGTTAAATCCTCATCTCAGGATCTCATTCTGGCAAACCAGACTTAGGACCAGAAAAGGATTATCCTCTGAAAACTCAGAGAAATGTACATCCATGCTAAACTAAATTGTATTATATATATGATGTCATACTTGTCATATGTATACTATATGTCTTTTTTTATCTTTTATTTTATTATATTATAATATAGGAATTTTATATTATATATTTTATATTACATAATATATTATATTATATGATTTTACATAGGTCATGTTTACTCTTTTTTATTTGAATTAGTTTCTTTTGGGGGATAAATAATATGCATACATGATTCAGAATCCTAGCAATCAATACAAAAGCATATACAGATGGTGCCTGACTTTAGATAGTTCTTTAGGATGGTGCAAAAGTGATACACATCCAGCAGAAACCATACTACAGATTTTGCATTTTGATTTTTTCGCAGGCTAACCATATGAGATACGATACTCTCTCATGATTCCTAGTGGCAGCGAGCTACAGCTCATTTAGGAAGTGGGAAGTGATGTTCCTATTCTTTGAGGTCAGAATGTGTACATAAATTATTTTTAATTCCTTTGCACAAGAGACTTGTTTTTGTGCCTCTTTATTAATGTAGTCAATAAGTCCTTTATATCAATATGGACTTGTGATATTTGTTTCATGCTTTAGGCTATAATCCAGTATTACCTTATTTATTTCGTTGCTCAAACAGATTACTCTGGTTTTACCTTTCATACTTTTGATGTACATTGATCATTGAGGGGTTTTTTTTGGGCGGGGTGGGGTGGGGTGGGTTTGTTCTGTTTTGTTTTTTGTTTTTTGTTTTTTTTGGTTGTTTTTGTGTTTGTTTTGAGCACTTTCTTATTTCTAGACCTGTATCAAATGATTTTAAAAAAAAGAAATATAAATATGCTTGCTAATCCTTTTATATACACATATCTATAAATATTCCTATATGTGGCCGTCTGTATCTATAGTAAGTAAAACTTGAATTCATGTTAATATCTTTAACTCTAACCCATTACCACATGGATCATTCTAGTCTCTCCCACCTTGCAGATCTGTGAACTCCCATGCCATCAGTAAAAAATCTGACTCTCACCATCTGCCATCCATTTACTTAAGTTTTCAATGCCAGCATACATATGTAACAGTAAAAGAATTTTTAATTTGTACACTCATAGAAACAACTTTATCAACTAAAATACATGCTTATTCACGGTTTCTTTTGCCTTTAGTTCTCAGATTCAACTCATTTATACAGTTTGGATAGTGCCTTTCTCTGCCACCACTTTCAGGAAATGAGGTTCTTTCATACTTTTGTGATACACGTGGATTATTTTAATACATCCTATATTCCATCAAGGATCCCCCAACCTCCCAAATAATTTTTAAAATTGGACTACCTTAAGGTTCACTTTTTGTACTACAAAGTTGAATGGGTTTTGACAAACATATTGTCATGGACCCACAAACACAATATCATATAGAATAGATTCATTGCCCTACAGTATCCCTTTGTTTACTTATTCAGCACTCCCATTCCTCCCCAAATCCTCAGCAACCACTCATATCATACAGTCCCTACAGTTTTGCTGTTTACAGATTGTCATATAATTATAATTATATAATATGTACAAATTTTAGACTGGCATCTTGCGCTTAGCATGAGTCATCTAAACTTCGTTGGCATTCATACTCTCAATAACTTGTTACCTCATTTCTTTTTATCATTGAATAATATTGCATTGCTTGCATATACCACAGTCTGTTTATCCATTCACACCTTTTTTTTTAAAGATTTTATTTGTTTATTTGCGAGAAAGAGAGAGAGCGAGAGAGAGAGAGAACAAGAGCAGGGGGTAGAAGCAGAGGGAGAGAAAGAAGCAGGCTTCCTGCTGAGCAAAGAGCCCAATGCAGGACTCAATCCCAGGACCCTGGGATCACAACCTGAGTCAAAGGCAGATGTTTAATCGACTGAGCCACCCAGGTGCCCCATTCATGTCTCTTGAAGGACATCTTGATTCCTTCCAGATTTTGGCAAAAATGCTGCTATAAACATTCATGCTGCACGTTTTGTGTGGATATGAATTTTCAGATCCGCTGAGCAAATAACTAGGAACAAAATTGTTTAGCCTTGTAAAAAACTGCAAAACTATTATTTAAAGTGGCTATAACATTTGCATTTCTAACAGCAATGAAGAGATGAATAGAAGTTCCCATTGATTCACATCCTCCCTAGCAATTGGTATTGTCAGTTTTAGGAGGTTCTCTTTTTTTTACTTTTAGTCATTTTAATAAGAGTGTAGTGATATCTCCTTGTTTAAATATGCACATTCTTAATGACAAATTGTGTTTAAGCATTTTCACGTGCTTGCTTGCCATGTATATATCTTCTTTGATGAAGTGTGTTCTGATTAGGTTTTTGCCCAATTTTTAACTGGTTTTCCCCCCTTTATTGTAGAGATTTTAGAGTATATATAACAAGTTCTTAATCAGATACGTGTTTTGCAAATATTTTTCTACCAATCGGTGGCTTGTTCTTTCATTCTGTTAACCGTGACCCTTGCAGCACAGGAGTTTTTAATTCTAATAAAGTCCAGCTTATCCATTTTTTCTTTCATGGATGATGGTTTTGTGTTGTATCTAAAAACCTAACTCTGAACTTAAAGTAATCTAGATTTTTCCCTATGTGTCCATGAGTTTTATATTTTACATTCAGTTTATGATAGATCTTGATGAAATTTTTGTGAAATGGGTAAGGTTTGTATCTATATTTGGGGTTTTTTTGTTTTTGGAGGGGGTTTTTGTGGGTTTTTTTTTTTGCATTTGGACCTCCAATAGGTCTTTTGCTACTTTGTCAAAGATCAGTTGTCTATATCGGGATTGATTTAATTCTGTCTATATTGTCATGGGTCTATTTTTTGAACATCATCTCAATTTCTAGTTTGACAAGAAATTTTATCATGGATAGGTGTTAGATTTTGTCAAATGCTTTTCGTGCATCAATTGATAGGATTATATTTCTTTTGCTATTTTGCATGTTGATATGGTAGTTTACATTGATTAGTTTGTTTTTTGAAGATCAGTTGACATAAAATGTAGTATCAGTTTCAGGTGTACAACAGAGTGTTTCTATATATTCTATATATTACTCAATGTCTCCACAGTAAGTGTAGTCACCATCTGTTACCATATGACATTATTACGATATTATTGACCATATTCTCCATGTTGTGTGTTTTATCTCCATGACTGATTTATTTTATAACTGGAGGTTTTTACCCTTAATCCCCTCCACCTTAATCCCCTTCACCTATTTTACCATCCCCCTATGCACTTCTCCTCTGGCAACTACCAATTTGTTCTCTGTATTTTAGAATCTGTTTTTTTTAATTGGTTAATTTTAGTTGTTGAACCTGGATTGCATACCTAGAATAAATCCCACTTGATCATGTTGTACAGATCTTTTTAGAAATTGCTAGTTTCAATTTGCTAATATGTTGAAGGAAATTTTTGCATTATGTTCATGAGGGATGTTGGTTTGTATTTTCCTTCCATGTAATGTCTTTGTCTGGTTTTAGTATTAAGGTAATGCTGGCCTCATAAAATGAATTAGATTTTCTTCTATTTTCCGGATGATATTGTGGAGAATTGTTATTCTTTCTTACCATAAAAGTCAAAATTTCTGTCTTTACTATCCTGTCTGTTTTAAAGCTGGCCATATGATGTACTGGTAAGGGAGGGACAAAAGAGAAGGAATGGCCTGAGTTAAATCAATATAGCATAAGAATAAGGAGTATGGGGGGAGGGAGTTCTAATATCATAGGTGTTTGCTACAGTTTATGTAAGGTGGAAATTTTCAGCCATTAACATGGACTAAATCTCCCTTCTCTCTGTTTGAACTCGCTCAGAAGACAGGTGAGCAAAATCATAGTCTCCAACAGTTTTTAGTTACGTCACTATGTTTAGTGCGTTTATTTTCATTCCCTCCAGAACCTATCACACTATACAATAACAACCTTTAGTACATTGTATTGTGATTTTGAAGAAAGTTTTTGCTTTCGTTGTTATTTTAATGACAATTTGTGGAGAGAAAAGAATTTGTTCATGTTCCACCATTATAACTAAGAATTATTGATTCTTAAACTTTTGAATGCCTTCTTCAAGAATGCAGTGAGTAGTATTAATAGGGATAATAAAAAGCTGGAAATAACCAAATATCTAATAACAGAAAACATATTAAGTATTCTTTATCTGCACATAATTTTGAATTGTATTGTCACTAAAGTTTTTTTTGAAAAGTTTTTAAGTTAAAAATTGCTAGCTATGCTGTGAAGTACAAAAGAATCAGAATGCAAAAGATTAACAATATCACAGCCTTTAAAAATGCACAATTGGAAATAAGCAAAGGCAGTGTTTTTCCTTCTCTTTTTATTTTTAAAAATTTATAAAACTGACATATTAATCATATAATTAGAAAATATAAAATAAACTTTTAACTCACCTCAGTACAGTGTGTAGCTTCTTCCTAGTTTTTAACCATATCTATTGTTAAACTGATTAAGAAATGTGAGCATTTTCAAAAAATTATATTGCAGTATCCAGATTGTATATGAACATATAGCATAAACTAAACTGTACAGATAGAATTATTTTTCTTAAATTTCAAACATCCATTTTTCGAAGAGATTTTAGTCTATTCTTATTTGCAGAAAGCACTTGGATAAGATCATGTATATGGACATACCAACAAATTGATTTTTTCTAAAGCTATGAAAGTATCAAACAACTTCCTGTTCAAAAAAAAAAAAAAAAGAGAGAGAGACACCATCTCATTTGCATCACAACGTTTGAGGTTCTTTAATAAGTAGTTTACCCTAACTCTGGTTTGGCATTCTTTTGAAACACTGACCTGTCTCTGGAACAGTGGCTGGGCAGTGTATGGAGATCACATCCTGCCCCATTGGTGGAGTTTCATCAGGAATCCCATGCTTCTAACACCTCTTCTTTGCAGCGTTCAGAAAATAAAGTGATGGGGTGCCTGGGTGGTTCAGTCGGTTAAGTGTCTGCCTTTGCCTCAGGTCATGATCCCAGGATCATGGGATTGAGTCCTGCATGGGTCTCCTGGCTTAGTGGGGAACCCGCTTCTCCCTCTCCCTCTGTCTGCTGCTCCCCTTGCTCGTGTGTGTGCTCTCTTGCATGCACACTCTCTCTCTCTGGCAAATAAATAAAATATTAAAAAAAAAGAAAAGAAAGTGATAGATCAGGAGCATTTCACCTTCACACAGAATTTTAGCATAAATTAGGCAATCTTTCTCTTTAAATGGCCAGATGCCCATTTTAGGCTTTGGAGGCAACATATGATCTCTATTGCAACTATCTGCCATTATATGGAGAAAAAAAAGTCATAGATAAAACTTGAGCAATTGGATATGGCTATGTTCCAATAAAAGTTATTTACAAAACAAGCAGCCAGCTAACAGGGGATAGTGAGAGAACTCCTAAAGAGATTACAAGATTGACATTATGTCTTGTACGTGAGAAGCTGAACATTATGTATAAGAAATACAAATAGTTATTATGGTTTTTAGTTTGCATTATCAAAAATATGGTACTTTCTGTATAATTCATTTATTTGAATAATGAATTGCAAAAGTGGTTACTTTTGAATCATTATCTAATATCCGTTCATATTAGGGTGAAGAGAATTCTGTTTTCCTTTTTAATACTTAATTTTGCTAAGTGTCCAATATAACAACAAATAAGAAATCATTCATTCTTCAGGTGGAGAATTACCATCCTATACACATATGTAAAGTTTAGTACACTTCCTTAGTACAGCTATAAGCTTTCCTTCTATAACTCAATATATGTGCTCCCCCAAACTTCACATTCTATAAAATTACATAAAAAATACAAGACAAGGAATATGGTAACCATGTACTTTGTCAAATAAGCCAGGACATTTTTGAGAATGAAAGAAGGCATTGTTCCTAATTATTCCAGAAACATAAAACTTAAACCATGACTGTCAGGGCCTACCCAGGACTTAATATCATCCTATTTATGGGGAAACAAGAGAGAAGACAACTCAGAAAACATACAAGTCTGTACAAGCTGTAAGTTAAAGAGTAATTGGTCTTGGGGGAGATAATTTGGACCACTTAGGCAGTTCAGCCTGGTTAGAGGCTGCCCCTGAGATATTAAATAGGCATAATAGCAACAATCCAGAAATCCTGACAGCAGTTTCCTTAGCGTTAAGGCTACTCAGCTCCTGTGAGCATGAAGCTGAAGTGGAGCCCTGCATTAGTGGAGCTGCCATTCACATCAGCTGGGGGGCTGTGCGCTATGTCTGCAGCCAAGGGTCGCACAAGGTTGAGAGTACGCCTCTCTGTGGAAGAAACCCCAGGGCCCGATACTCATTTTTAATTTTGTTGAAATACAGCCCAAAGAGGTTTAGCTCCAGTAAAGCACACTTGCTATTTCCTATTGGAAATGTTAACTTTACTTCTATTATTTGAACTTTTCTTGCTTAGGAAAGATTGTGAATAAAACAATGTGACTTCCACATATTCCTCATGCTTCCCGGTTTAGCAATTATGGATGAGAATTCATGTTACAGAAAAGAACTGTTTTTTCCTACAATTCCAGATAAGACAATACATTTAATTAACTGTCTCAAAGATAATTTCGGATTCACATGTCATTGTAAGAAATAACATAGAGTGCCTTTGTACACCTCATTCTGTTTTTCCTCAACATTTTGCAAAAACATAGTATAATACCATAACCATGATATTGACATTGATGCAATCCATGGATCTTATTTAACTTTGCCAAGTTTTACCTATATTCATTTGTGTGTGTACATGAAGTTCTATACATATTTATTAAATGTGTCATTTCCTGTATCCATCTCCACAGGCAAAATCCTGCTCAGTTCTAACACCACAGGAATCCTTTTGGTCGGCCTTACAACCACTCCCAGCTCCATCTTTGACCCCTCATCTTTATCATCTGCTAACCACTAATCTGTCCTCCACTTCCAAATTTTCTCATTCCAAAAACACCTTATAAATGGAATCAAACAGCGTGTAAGTTTTGGGTGTTGACTTTTTGTTGTTGTAGTTTAGCATTATTTCCTGGAGGTTTTTTTTGTTTGTTTTTTTTTTGTTTTTTTTTGTTTTTTTTTTATTTATTCGACAGAGATAGAGACAGCCAGCGAGAGAGGGAACACAAGCAGGGGGAGCGGGAGAGAAAGAAGCAGGCTCATAGCAGAAGAGCCTGATGTGGGGCTCGATCCCATAACGCTGGAATCACCCCCTGAGCCGAAGGCAGACGCTTTAACCGCTGTGCCACCCAGGCGCCCCTATTTCCTGGAGATTTATCCAAATTTTTGCACCTATCAATAGCTTGTTCCTTTTGTTACCAATTCGTATTCAATGGTATGGATGTAACACTCTGTATTTAACCGTTCATCTAGTGAAGAACTTCTGGGCTGATTCCAATTTTGTCTATAAACATTCATGTACGGCATGTTTTTGAACATAAGTTTTTATATAATCTATTCATCAATGCCCAAAAGTACAATTGTTGGGCTATTTGGTAGTAATACATAGTTTTTATAAGAAACTACCAAACTGTTTTCCAGAATCATTGTACCATTTTATGTTCCCACCACAAGTCTTGAGTAATCTAACTTCTCTACCACCTTTCTATTAGTATTTGGTATTGACATTTTTTTCTCTTTACTTTTAACCATTTTGATAACGTGTAGTGATATTGTAGTTTTAATTTTCATTTCTCTAATGGCTAATAATGTTGAACATATTCTCACGTGCTTATTTACTATCCTCCCTGAAGTCCTTATGCCTTTATTTTGCCTATCTTCTTTTTTTATTTTTTATTTTAAGATTTAAGATTTTATTTTTATTTAAGATTTTAAGATTTATTTATTAATTTGAGAGAGAGCGAGAGCGAGCATGCAAGCAAGTAGGGGGAGTAGCAGAGAGAGAGAAGCTTCAAGCAGACTCCATGCTGAGTGCAGAGCTCAATGTGGAGGCTCGATCTCATGACCCATGAGATCAGACTTGAGCTGAAACCAAGAGTCAAAGGCTTGACTTGACCGATAGGCCCTACCCATAGAAAGTGTTTTTTTGTTTTTTGTTTTTTTACTATTGAGTTTTGAGAGTTCTTTATATTCTAAATACTAGTCAATTGTTGGATATGAAGTTTGCAAATATTTTCACCCAGCTTATAGCTTTTGTTTTTATTTTTTTTCCCACAGGAGCTTCAAAAGAATAAAAGTTTTAGTTTTGATGAGATCTAATTTAAGAGGTTTTCCTTGTGTGGACCATGATTTTTGTGTCAAGTATTAGAACTTTAACCTAGCCAACAATCCCATGATCTTCTCTGTTTTTTTTCCTAGAAGTTTTATATCTTTAAGTCCATGATCCATGTCGAGTTAATTTTGTATAAGGTGGGAGGTTTGGGTTGAGATTTGATTTTTGGCTATGGATGTCTGATTTCTCTAGTACAATTTGTTGAAAAGACTATCCTCCCTCCATTGAGGTGCTTGTGCAGTTTTGTAAAAAATCACTTGAACGTATTTTTTGAGTCTATTTCTAGGTCATCTATTCTGTTCCATTGATCTATGTGCTTATGCCTCCTTTAATATCACTTTCTCTTGATTAGCCTAGTTATATAGAAATCCTGAATATTGGGTAGAATAATTCCTACCATTTTATTCTTCTTTGGTAAAATAGTTTATCCTAAATTTAAAATAAATTTATGTCTACACAATGCCTTGCTTGAATTTGGTATTTTAATTCCATTAAAATTCCATTAAAAATATCTCCAAATCAAATTTGGAGAGAATTGGTAGCTTTACTATATGGTTTTCCAATCGAATATGGTATGTTTCTCCATTATTTGGTTTTTGATTACTTTCATCAAGAATTTGCAGTTTTTAGCTATAAAACATCTATAATCTTTTACTAACTGTATACTTAAATATGTATTGTTTTTGGAGTGATTATTGTAAATAGTACTGTATCTTTTATTTCAGTGCCCACGTGTTTATCATTAGCATATAGAAGTACAATTGTGTGTGTGTGTTGTTGTTGTTGCTCTTGTTCTTGTATTCTGTGACATTGATGAGTTTATTTATCAGTTCCAAGAGTTTTATTGAAGATTTCTGAGGACAATTTTGTCATTACCAAACAAGGACAGTTTTATTTCTTTCTTTCTACTTTATAAATGTTTTGTTTCATTTTCTTATCTTATTTCAGGGGCAGGGATTTTTAATATTATATCGAATGAGTAGTGAGAGAGAGTGTCCTTGCCTTACTTCCAATCTTTTGGAGAAACTATTCTGCTTTTCATCTTTAAGTGTCATGTTAACTATAGGTTTTTGTATTTATCAGATTGAAAATGTTCCTCTATTCTTAACTTGCTGAGAGTTTTTCTCATGAATGGGTGTTATAATGTCAAGTGCTTTTTCTGCATCAATGGCTATAATATTTTTTTTTCTTTTTTAACTTTTAATACAGTGGATTAAATTGATTGATTTTTTTAATGTTGAACATTGTATACTTGGAACATTACCCACCTGGTCTTGATATATAATATTTTTCACTCATTTTTGGGTTCTGTTTGAAAAATATATAATTTGAAAAATAGTTTCTTTTAAGCTCATGAGAAATATTGGTAATTTTTGTTCCTTCTTTTTTTGTAATGAGCTTGTCTACCTTTGGCATTAGGAAAATCTTGGCCTCATAACACAAGTCAGGAGTGCTCAATTCCTATTCTGCTTTCTGGAAGAGATTATATAAAATTGGTGTTAATTATTTTGTAAATGTTTTGTTAGAATTGTTCTATTAAATTATCTAGGCCTGGAAATGTCTTCTTTGTAAGCTTGTCAGCTATGAATTCAATAAAATTATTTTTGTATGTTTATTCAGATTGTCTATTTCATCATGGTTGAGTTTTGGTAGCTTATAGTTTTTGAACAATTAGTCCATTATTTCTAAGCCGTCAAATTTATAAGCATAAAGTTAATTGCAGAATTCTTTCACTCTTCTTTTAATGGCTCCAGGATTTTTTTTTTTTTTTTTTTTGCAATATACCTGTTTCATTCCTCCTATTGATGATTTCTTTTTCTTTTTTTCTTTTTTTAAATTTATGACTGTGGCTAGATATTTATAAATTTTATTAGTGCTTTTTTTCAAAGAACCAGCTTTTCTATTTCATTGATTTTATCTATTTTCATATTTTCAATTTCATTGATCTCTACTCTTTTTACTTTTCACCTGTTTACTTACTTTAGGTTTATTTTGGTCTTTATTTCCTAGTTTCTGAAGTAGAAACTTAAATTATTGATTTTACACTTGTCCATTTTCCTAATATAAGAATTTCATGCTACAAATGTCCTTTTCAGCATTATTTAGCTGAATCTCAAAATTTTTGATATGTTGTGCTTTCCTTTTCCTTCAGTTCAATGTATTTTTTTAATTTCTTTTAAGACCTCCTATTTAACTTATGGATTATTTAAAAATAAGTTGGGGCACCTGGGTGGCTCAGTAGGTTGAGTGTGTGTCTTCAGCATGATCCCAGGGTCCTGGGATCGAGTCCCACATCAGCCTCCCTGCTCACTGGGGAGCCTGCTTCTCTCTATACCCCTCCCCCCTGCTCATGTTTGTTCTCTCTTGCAAAAAAAAAAAAAAATTAATAAAAAAAATAAAAAAAATAAAAAAATTAAAATTAAAATCAGTTGTTTTATTTCCATATATTTATGTTTTTTATTTTTTAAATTTTTCTAATTTTTATTTGAATTCTAATTAATTAACATATAATGTAATACTGGTTTTAGGAGTAAAATTTAGTGACTCGTCAATTACATATAACACCCAGTACTCAACACAAGTGTCCTACTTAATACATATCACCCATTTAGCTTATTCCTCCCCCACCTCCCCTCCAGCAGCCCTCAGTTTATTATCTATAGTTGAGTTTCTTGTGGTTTGCTTCCATCTCTTCTTTTCTTCCTATCCTATGTTCATCTGTTTTGTTTCTAAATTTCATGTATGCATGAAATCATATGGTATTTGTCTTTCTCTGCCTGACTTATTTCACCTAGCATAATATTCTCTATCTCAATCCACATCATTGCAAATGGCAAGATTTCATTCTTTTAGATGGCTGAGTAATCTTCCATATATATACCACCTCTGCTTTATCCAGTCATCAGTTGATGGACATTTGGTCTCTTTCCATAATTTGGCTATTGATGATAATGCTCCTATAAACATCAGAGTGCACGTGCCCCTTCTAATCAGTATTTTTGTATCCTATAGATAAATATCTAGTAGTACAATTTCTGGATCATAGGGTAGCTCTATTTTTAACTTTTTGAGGGACCTCCATACTGTTTTCCAGAGTGGCTGCTCCAGTTTGCCTTCTGACAAACAGAGTAAGAGGCTCCACTTTTTCCACATCCTTGCCAAAATCTGTTGTTTCCTGTATTGCTAATTTTAGCCATTCTAACAGGTGTGAGGTAGTGTTTCATCATGGATTTGATTTCTATTCCCCTGATGGTGAGTGATGTTGAGTATCTTTCATGTGTCTGTTGACCATCCGGATGCCTTCCTTGGAAAAAAAAAAGTCTATTCATGTCTTCTGCCCATTTCTTAACTGGATTATTTAGTTTTTGGATGTTGAGTTTGATAAGTTCTTTCTAGATTTTGGATACTAACCCTTTATCAGATATATCACTTGCAAATATCTTCTCCCATGTCATAGGCTGCCTTTTAATTTTGTTGATTGTTTCCTTCACTGTGCAGAAGATTTTTATGTGCATGAAGTCCCAATACTTCATTTTTGCTCATTTCCCTTGCTTCAGGAGATGTGTCTGGTAAGAAGTTTCTATGGCCAAGGTGAAATAGGTTGCTGCCTTTGTTCTCCTCTAGGATTTTGATAGCTTCTTGTCTCACATTTAGATCTTTCATCTTTGAATTTATTTTCTTGTGTGCTGTAAGAAAGTGGTCCAGTTTCATTCTTCTCCATGTAGCTGTCTAGTTTTCACTACACCATTTGTTAAAGAGACTATTTCCCACTGGATATTCTTTTCTGCTTTGTCAAAGATTAATTGACCATAGAGTTGAAGGTCCATTTCTGGGTTCTGTATTCTTTTCCATTGATCTATGTGTCTGGTTTGTGCCAGACGATACAGTTTTAATGACTACAGCTTTGTAATAGAGTTTGAGGTCCAGGAATCAGGATGCCTCTAGCTTGCTTTTCTTTCTGAAGATTGCTTTGGCTATTCTGGGTCTTTTGTAGTTCCATACAAATTTTAGGGTTGTTTGTTCTAGCTCTAGGAAAAATGTTGTTGGCATTTTGATAGGGATTACACTTCATATATAGATTGATTTCGGTAGTATACACATTTTAACAATATTTGCTCTTTCAATCCATGAGCATGGAATGTTTTTCCATTTCTTTGTGTCCTCTTCAATTTCTTTTATTAGTGTTTTATAGTTTTCAGAGTATAGATATTTTACCTCTTTGATTATGTTTCTTCCTAGGTATTTTATGGCTTTTGGTGCAGTTATAAATGGGATTGATTCCTTGATTTCTCTTTCTGCTGCCTCATTATTGATGTATAGAAATGCAACAGATTTCTGTACATTGATTTTACATCCTGTGACTTTCCTTAATTCATGGATCAGTTCTAGCAATTTTTTGATGGAATCTTTCAGATTTTCTCTATAGAGTATCATGCCCTCTGTGAAGAGTGAAAGATTGATTACTTCCTTACCAATTTGGATGTCTTTTATTTCTTTTTGTTGTCTGATTGCTGTCCAATACTATGTTAAATAGCAATGGTGAGAGTGGACATCCCTGGGTTTTTTATTTTTGTTTTTTGTCTTCCTGACTGTAGAGGAAAAGCTCTCATTTTCTCCCCATTCAGGATTAGGGCTATGGGTTTTTCATATGATGTTGAGGTATGTTCCCTCTATCCTTTATTGAATTTTTTTTTCCATGACTAGTTGCTGTATTTTGAGAAAAGCTTTTCCCTCCCCTGCTGAGAGGATTATATCTTTTCTTTTATTAATGTGGTGTATCACATTGATTTGTGAATACTGAACCACCCTTGTAACCCAGGAATAAATCCCACTTGGTTGTGGCAAATAATCCTTTTAGTGTACTGTTGGATTTGATTTGTTAGTATCTTGTTGAGATTGTTTGCATCCAAGTTCATCAAGGATTTGGCCTGTAATTCTCCTTTTTAGTGGGTTCTTTGCCTGGTTCTGGGATCAAGGTAATGCTGGCCTCATAGAGTTTGGAAGTTTTCTTTCCATTTCTATTTTTTTAATTACTTTGAGAAGAATAGGTATTAACTCTTCTTACATGTCTGGTAGAATTTCCATGGGGAGCCAACTAGACCTGGACTATTGTTTGTAGGGAAATTTTATTTTTATTTATTTATTTATTTGAGAGAGAAAGCAGGGAAGAGAGACAAAGAAAGAGGGAGAGAGAATCCTAAATAGGCTCCATGCCCAGACCAGTATGGAGCCTGGTATAGGGCTTGATCTCATGACCCTGAGATCCTGACATGAGCTAAAACTGAGTCAGACACTGAAACCACTGAACCACCCAGGCACCCCGTTTGTTGAGAGATTTTTGATTACTGATTCAATTTCCTTGTTGGTCATGGATCTCTTCAAATTTTCTATTTTCCTGTTTCAATTTTCGTAATTTATACATTTCTAGGAATTTATTCATTTCTTCCAGATTGACTTGTTGGCGTATTTTTCATAATGTTCTGTTATAATTGTGTGTATTTCTGTGGTGTTGGTTGTGATCTCTCCTCTTTCATTCATGCTTTTATTTCTTTGGGTCCTTTTTTTTTCTTTTAATAAATCTGGCTAGGGGTTTATCAATTTCATTAATTCTTTTGAAGGACAAGCTGTTAGTTTTGTTGATCTGGTCTACTTCTGTTTGTTTGCTTGTCTCTTCATTATTTATTTCTTCTCTAATCTTTGTTATTCTTCTGCTGTCTTTAGGCTTTATTTGTTGATCCCTTTTTAGTTCCTTTATGCATAAGGTTAAGTTGTGTATTTGAGACTTTTCTTGCTTCTTGAGGTAGGCCTGTGTTGCTATATACTTCCCTCTTAGGGCTGCCTTTGCTGCCTCCCAAAGGTTCTGGACTACTGTGTTTTCATTTTCATTTGCTTCCATGTATTGAAGCTCTAAAAGGGAAAAACTACACTTGGCTTCATATTTTTCCTATTCAGCATATTCAATGTATCATGCCACTTTCTTCTGGCCTGTCAGCTTTCTGTGGAAAGATCTGCTGTTAACCTAGTTTGTCTTCACTTGTAAGTTAGGGATTTCTTTTCCCTTGGTGCTGTCAGGATTCTTTCCTTATCTCTATATTTTGTGAATTTTACTACAATATATCCCGGTGTTGGCTGGATTTTGTTGATTTTGTTAAGAGTTCTTTGTGCCTCCTGGATTTGGATATCTTTTTTTTCCCCCCTGATTAAGGAAGTTTTCAGCTATAATTCACTCAAATAAATCTTCTGCCCCTTTTTCCCTCTCTTCTTCTAGGACTACTATGATACTAATGTTATTACACTTTATGGAGTCACTAAGTTCCCTAAGTATACTTTCATGATCCAAGATTTTTCTTTCCCTCTTTTGATCAGCTTCATTATTTTGTATAATTCTATCTTCTATATCACTTAATCATACCTCTGCTTCTTCCATCCTTCTGGTCATTACATCTAGTTGATTTCAAATCTCAGCTATTACATTTTTCATTTCAGCCAGATTGGTTTTAAGCTCTTTTATATCTCTGGTAAGGGTCTCTTCAGTTTCTTCTATGGTTTTCTTAAGATTGTTGTTTTAAATTCTGGTTCAGGCATATTACCTACATCTATTTTGATTAGCTCCCTGCCTGATGACCTCTTCTTGTTCTTTCTATTGGGATTAATTCTTTTTTCTTGGTATTTTATCTAGGACTCTGTCTTTTGTATGTTAGGAAAGCCTATGCCTGGCCCTATTTTCACTTGAGCTGAAGCTTTGCAGCACGCCATGATCAGTAGACCTGGTGCATGTGGGTCTTTTGTGCTGGTCTCCTGGGGGACGGCTGCACTGCTCCCCTGGTTTTAATCACACTTGCCCTAGTACAAAAGGCATCTTCAGAGCAAAGGTGGTGGGGCTTGGTGTAAGAGGACCAAGCCTCCACTGTGTGTGCTTTGGGACTAGCTGAAGTCCATCTATGCTGATGGGAAGGGTGAAAAACGGCATTGGCCCACTCTCTTCCCCAGAGAGGGGTGTTCGTGCCTGCTGCTCTTCAGGAAGCCCTCACAGGAGAGTGAACTATCCCCCCACCTTAGATCCCCAACTTCTTCAGATCCCTGCCTTCACCCTGTGTCCAAGTCAACTACCAGCCTGGTGGCACAATGCTCCTGTGTTTTATCGCAGGCATGGAACTGGGTTTCAAAACTCCAAATTTTAGGGACCTGGCTCGGCATGGAACCACACTAATCCTCTGGAGGAGGGCCTCCTTATGCTGTGGCTGGTACTGGTTTGCCCCAGAAAAACAGTCACAGGACCAGCAAGGGCTTAGCATCTATGGTAAAGCATAGCAAAAAGCCAGCATCCAGGTTAGCTGTCCTCAGCAGGCCTCTCTGCTCATATGTTAATGAACAGGACAGCTCAGTGGCACTTACTGGCTCTTTTGTCCTCTGAGAGGCAATGTTGCCTCTTCCAAATGTACTCCAAGAAGAGGAACTCTATCTCCCAGCACGACCCAAGGTATCTTCAGAACACATTGTCTGCTCCTGGGTCTCTGCCCTCCTTCTCCACAGGAACACCATTACACCTGCCAAGCTCAACTTTGCTGATGGCACAGACTTCTAAAATTTCAGACTGTCAACTCCACTGCTTATAAAAACTTGCACAAAGCATCCCTTCTCATTTTCCCAGTCAGTGGTTTTAGGGAAGTGTTTTTCTCGTGCAATCCCTTGTGTGCTGCTTTCTTTCCCTCTCTCTCCTTCTCCCTCTCTCTCTCTCTTCCCCTCCTCTTTCTATGATTAGGGCTCCCTCCCCTGTGCAGCACCACTGATTCTTCTCTCCCCCAAATCACATGTCTGCACCTCCTACCTTCTATAATGTGCACTCTTTTCTCCCTTTAGTTGTGCTTTTGTTCTCTCAGCCCTCAGATCAATTTCCTGGGTATTCAGAATGATTTGAGAATTATCTAGCTATGTTTGAAGGATGTGGCAAGCATAAAGTTTACCTATTACTCCGCCATCTTAACTCCTCCCTTATTTCCATATGTTTGGAGATTTTCCTATTGTTTTTCTGTAATTGATTCCTAGTTCTATTCCATTATGGTTGGAGAACAGAATCTGCATTAATTTCAATTCTTTTAGATGTGTTGATGTTTGTTTTATGGCCCCGGGTATGGGTTCTCCTAGTGGATGTTCTATTGGCATTTGAAAAAAAAAAAATGGCTTTTTAAGTGAATGCAAATTTTATGCACTTTCTTGGATGAAGTGTTATGTGTCAGTTAGATCTTATTGGTTGATTTCCTTATTATCGTTTATGTCCTTGCTAAATTTCTGTAGAGAAGCCTACCAGTTACTGACAGGGAAGTATTAAAGTTCCCAACTGTAACTGTGGAATTTTCTAGATCATCTTTTAATTATTTTAGTTATTGTTTCATACATTTTAAGGTTCTAATATTTGTTAAGTCTTCCTAGTAAATTGAACCTATATCATTATGTAATATTTCTCTTTATCTCTAGCAGTTTTCTTTGTTTTGAAATCTACTTTATCATGAGTTAACTTTTAAAAATTTAGTGTTTAAAATAAATTGATTAAAAACTTTACTTAAAGCTTCAATTTTTCTTTCAGTTGTTCCATTTTGAATATGTGTATTTCCCTAACATTCATCCTAATCTATAACATTTATTCTCTGTGGATATACAGGATAAAATAAAGTTTATTTTTAATCAAATTTTACTTTTAAGTTTTAATACCACAACATCTGTTGGTCTACGACATATCTATCTTTTTTTCTAGATAGGTCCCCTGAGATAACGACAAAAGCAAAAATAAACTCTAGGGACTACATCAAAATAAAAAGCCTCTGCACAGTAAAGGAAACAATCAACAAAACTGAAAGGCAACCTACAGAATGAGAAAAGATATATGCAAATAACATACATGATAAAGGGTTAGTATCCAAAATCTAGAAAGAACTTACTAAACTCAACAGCCAAAAACCAAATAATCTAATTAAAAAATGGGCAGAAGACATGAATAGACATTTCTCCAAAGAAGATATACAGCTGGACAACAGACACATGAAAAGGTGTTCAACATCAGTTATCATCAGGGAAATACAAACCTAAACCGAAATGAGATATCACCTCACATATGTCAGAATAGCTAAAATAAACAACACAAGAAATAACAAGTATTGGCAAGGAAAGAAAAGGGGAACCCTCTTGCACTGTTGGTGAGAATGCTAACTGGTGCAGCCACTCTGGAAAACAGTATGGAGGGTCCTCAGAAAGTTATAAATAGAGCTACCTTATGATACAGCAATTGCACTACTGGGTATTTACCCAAAGAATACAAAACCACTAATTTAAAGGGATACATGCCCCCCCTCTGTTTATAGCAACATTATTTATAATAGTCAAGATGATGGAAGCAGCCCAATAGTCTATTGATTGTTGAATGGATAGAGAAGTGGTACATAAATACACAACAGAATATTACTCAGCCATAAGAAAGAATAAAATTTTGCCCTATGAAATCATGTGGATGGAGCTAGAGAGTATAATGCTAAGCAAAATAAGTCAGTCAGAGAAAGAAATACCATATAATTTCGCTCATATGTGGAATTTAAGAAACAAAATAAATAAGCAAAGAAAAAGGAAAAAAAGAGAGAGAGAGAAACCAAGAAATAGACTCTTAATTTTAGAGAACAAATGGAAGGTTATCAGAGGGGAAGTGGATGGAGGGGATGGGTGAAATAGGTGATAGGGATTAAGGAGTACACTAGTCATGATGAACACCAGGTGATTAACATTAAAATTAAAAAATAATTGAACAGTGACATTCCATTTCTCTTTGATTTAAATCTTTTAGATATAGAAAAGCCCTATGAAGCTTCATTATATCAGAATATGGTAGATTCATATTCTGCAATTTATTTTAAAATGCATATTTCAAAGTGAAGCTAAAACATTTCTGAGCTTAGGGTTTTGTTGTTTGTTTGTTTAAACATCTGACACCAGCATTACATATACTTACATAATTCCTTATGTTTAAATTCCATATTCTGATAAAATGCAAAAGTTTGGTGTATAAGACAGTTTTGTATACTAAACCTTCTAAATTACTATCACGTTCTTTGGTTACTTAATATCGTTTTCACAAAACTACTAGCACCTGGGTGGCTCGGTTGGTTAAGCGACTGCCTTCAGGTCAGGTCATGATCCTGGAGTCCCGGGATCGAGTCCCACATCAGGTTCCTGGCTCAGCAGGGAGTCTGCTTCTCCCTCTGACCTTCTCCCCTCTCATGCTCTCTCTCATTCTCTCTTTCTCTCAAATAAATAAATAAATAAATAAATAAATAAATAAAATCTTAAAAAAAACCTATTAGCACTTAACACTTGCATCATGTTGAAGAAATGGCTTTATTGCTCTTTTTTCTTTAGAAAAGTCCTTAAAATAATACTAGAAAAACTTTTATGCTGTTAACCAGTATAAAAGCATTCATGAAGATAAATGTGTTTATTTTGAAATTAGTGCATATGCTCCTATGATCCCATTTTCAAGCTTAATAAAAGTACTCAAAAAGTATAAACAACAGAAGACAAGAAATTTTGAAACTTTTTATGTGATATATAGATGTTGTTGAAATATTTCAAAAATATGCCTAGGACTTAAGTTTTAAAGATGAGACAACAGTGATACTGAGGAACTAAATGAAGATCTTAGTGAAAAATCAAAGAAGGAAAAACAATTTCCTAATTAATATGTGGGTTTGCAGTATATCCAATAATGATCTACATGTTAAAATGCAGCAGCATTTGCTTATATTTTCAATACCAACTTACTAACTCATCATAAAAATAGGGTTTGACTTCTGGATATAATATATTTTCTTTATAAGATAATGTCCTGAATTTTAGATGAGAATTTTACATTATAAATGTACTGTACAGAACATTCTGACAAAGATTATAATAAATCCTTCTTCAAATTTTACTCTGATGTATCATATATAACAATGAAGAATGGAACCACACACATACAAAAGAAAAATGAAATATTCATTTTATTTGATACTTCTACAAATCTCTCTTAACATCTGAAGATATAACTTTCCTATTTTTAATCAAACACATCAGGTATACAATTATTGCCTTCACTACTGCACTTGAGACTATTTTTAAAAAGAAAAGTCTACTCTCCTTTAAATATGTGAGAAAAATACCTTTAGAACATGCTAAATGAATTCTTTTTCTTATTGAAGTCATATTTCATGTGTTATATTTTTTATCAAATGTCAGAATCTCAGTAGCAGCTAAAGGAGTAAAATAGGAATGTATGAAAAAACATTTTCATTCAAAATATTAATTTTTTCTACAAATTAGAAGCTTTAAATTAAAATTCTAACTCCTATGCCAAAAATAAAATAACATACATACACAAAAATATTTTGAAATATATATTTTTATACTTTAAATCACATCAAAACAAATAAAATTAATAAATATTTAAATATGAAATTAGATATTTCATGTTTTAATATTCTTTACTATACAGTAATTTGCTAATTATTCCTGAGTATTGAATAGAATTATTCAATGTTAATTCTAAATTTGCAATGTATTTATTTTCTAAAATAAGAGAAAACACCTACATAAGTAGAGATATAGACTATGAAGCAAAACTCAACTTTTGTTCATGATTTTCCACAAGCAGTAATGTAAAAGATTTATGAAAAATTATCTGAAGTGATAAATTTTGCCTACAAAGTAATACATTTTAGGGGGGGCAGCAGGAAGATGGCAGCAGAGTAGGAGGACCCTAGGCTCACTTCATCCCATGAACACAACTAGGTAATATCAAATGATACTAAACATCACAGAAATTGACCTGAAGATGGACAGAATAAATTCAATAACTGAAGAGAGAGAAGAGGCTACATTAAAGAAGGTAGAAAGTACAGAAACATTGTTTAGGTGAGAAATGGATCCTGACTGCTGCAAGGGGGAAGGAGTCATGGTCATGCAGAAGGGTGTGAGAGAGAGAGGAGCACACAGGGGAACATACAAGG
Organism: Ursus arctos; assembly: GCF_023065955.2. Taxonomy (NCBI): domain Eukaryota; kingdom Metazoa; phylum Chordata; class Mammalia; order Carnivora; family Ursidae; genus Ursus; species Ursus arctos. Next base: position 25,203,227 of record NW_026622775.1, read on the forward strand.
AGAATGTTTCTCCAAAGTCATTGGCTTAGAAAATGAGAATGGCTGAATCTCATGACTTCTTGCAATCAGCCAGGCTTAAGGCATGGAGTTCTGAAGGTCAGCAAGTTTAGTTGGAATAGAGCTGAGAGGGCACTGTGTTGCATCTGGGAAAAAGGCAGAAAACCACCCAGGGGCAGTCAGCATGGAAGCAGCAATCTGGAGTGTCTGAGGCACTCAGTGGGGAGTTTATTTGCTTTTGTGGAATGTCCTTGAGAGGCAGCATTCATGAAGACACCTCTCTGGGAACAAAGGAGCTGGCTGGCACCATTTCTCTCCCCTGCCTGAGGGAAGCAGAACAGAACTGACATTGGCTGCCTAACTTGCTTACAACACCACCCACCTCCCTGCACTCCAGTGGAACTGCTCTCTTCAGACACTCTTGCTTCAGTCCCAGCATGGTAGGCCCTCCCCTAGAAGACCAGCACAAACCCTGCCCATGGTATGTCTCCCAACCACAGAGTTTTGCAGGGCCATTGTTCCAGTGGAGGTGGTGACATGTCTTATTTCACAAGCAGACCAGAGCACCTAGTTAAAACTTGCCACATTGAGGCCAGGAACCAAACACTGCCCACAGCAGACAAGGAGAGCCTCTACAGACTACTGGCCTGAAGGATAGAGCAGCCAGAACACAATAGCAGAGTGCACACAGCACACACCAAAGAATCCCTGAAGTGCCATGCCCTGGGCACCATATAACCTTTCCTTAATAAGGTCATTACTTTCAGGAGCTGTAGACATAACTGGCTTTTCCAACACAGAGAAGAAGGCAGAGACTGACACAAAATGTGAAGACAGAGGAATTTATTCCAAATGAAAGAACAAGGCCATGGTCATGATCTAAATGAAATAAATATAAATAACTTGCCTGATGAAGAATTTAAAGCAACAAAAATAAGGATACTCACTAGGCTTGAGAAAAAAATAAAAGACATCAATGAGACAGAACCTTACCATAGAGATAAAAGAGTTAAAAAAATCAATCAAAAATGAAGAGTGTAATAAATGAGATTAGAAACATACTTGATGCAATGAACAGCAGGCTGGAAAAAGCACAGGAACTAATTAATGATCTAGAAGACAAAATAAGCTCAATGAAAGGGAGAAAGAATTATGCAAAATGATAAAACTTAGGGAAATTGGTGGTTCCATCAAATATTGTAACATTCATATTATAGGAGTTACAGAAGAAGAGAGAGAAAGGCAGAAAATTTATTTGAAGAAAAAACAGTTGGAAACTTTCCTAATCTGGGAAGGAAACAGACATCCAGATTCAAGAGGCACAGAGAACTCCCATCAAAATCAACAAAAGCAGACCAACATTAAGACATATTATAATTAAATTTAAAAAATACAAGTGATTTTATACATAAAATTATGTATATATAAAATAAAAATATAATTTTTTAAAGAAAAAATCTTAAAAGCAAAGAAAAAAGAAGTCATTAACTACAAGAAAACCCATAAGGCTAACTGGTGACTTTTCAAGAGAAATGTGGTAACCCAGAAGGGAATGGCATGATATATTCAAAATGATGAATAGGAAAAATTAGCAGCCAAGAATATTCTATCCTGCAAGGCTGTTATTCAAAATAGAAGGAGAAATAAAGAGTTCTTCAGACATACAAAAACTAAAGGAGTTCATGACCACTGAACCAGCCTGCAAGAAATATTAAAAGGGACTCCTTGAATGGAAAGGAGAGATCAAAAGTGACAATATAAAGGTAGCAAACACAAAAACAATAAAAATGAATATTTCTGTAAAAATCAGTCAAGGAACTCACCAAAAAAGGATTTAAAATATAATAACATATACCTAAAATGAGAAGAGGAGAAAATGGATTCAAATTTCAACAACCATCAGCTTAATATTGACTGCTCTTTTTGCAGAAAAGGTTGTATACAAACCTAATGGTAGCCATATATCAAAAACCACTAATAAACATGCAAAAAATTGAAAATAAATAAATCCAAATATTTCACCAACGAAAATCAGCAAAGCATGAAAGAGAGAAGGACAAGAAAGCATCAGGAAAAAAAATCTCCAGAAACAAACACAAGTAATAAAATGGCAATAAATAAATATCTATCACTAATTATTTTGAATTTAAATGAACTAACTGCTCCAATCAAAAGATATAGGGTGTTGAAATGGATTAAAAAAACAAAACAAACAAACAAACAAAAACAAGACCATCTATATGCTGCCAAAAAGAGACTCATTTTAGACCCAAAGACACCTGCAGGTTGAAAGTGAGGGCATACAGAAACATTTATCATGCTAATGGAAATCAAAAGAAAGTCAGAGTAGCAATCCTTATTTCAGACAAGCTGGACTTTAAAACAAAGACTAAAACAGAGACGAAGAAGAGCAATATATAATAATAGAGGGGACAATGCAACAAGAAGATCTAACAATTATAAATATTTATGCCCCCAAATTGGGAGCACCCAAATATATAAATAAATTAAAACAAACATAAAAAAAGTAATTGATAATAATACAATAACAGTAGGGGACTTTAACACCCCACTTACATCAAAAGGCAGATCATTTACACAGAAAATCAACAAGGAACAATGGCTTGGAATGACAGACTGAACCTGATGGACTTAACAGTATATTCAGAAAATTTCATCCTAAGACAGCAGAATACACATTCTTTTCAAGTGCACATGAAATGTTCTCCAGAATAAATCAAATATTAAGTCACAAAACAGGCCTTGACAAATACAAAAAGATTGAGGTCATACCATGCATCTTTTCTGGCCACAACACTATGAAACTAGAAGTCAACCACAAGAAAAAAAATCTTGAAAGACTACAAATACATGGAGGTTAAATGACATGCTACTAAAAAATGAATGGGTCAACCAGAGAATCAAAGAAGAAATTAAAAAAAAATGGAAACAAATGAAAATGAAAACATGACAGTCCCAAAAGCTTTGGAATGCAGCAAAGTAGTCCTAAGAGGGATTATAACAATACAGGCCTTCCTCAAGAAGCAAGAAAAATCTCAAAAAAGCAACCTAACCTTATACACAAAGGTGCTAGAAAGGAACAATAAATGAAGCCTAAAGCCAGCAGAAGGAAGGATATAATAAATATTAGAGCAGAAATAAATGATATAGAAACTAAAAAAAAAAAGGTAGAACAGATCAATGAAACCAGGAGCTGGTTTTTTGAAAAAAGTAAGAAACATTGATAAACCCCTAGCTAGACTTTTCAAAATCAAAAAAGAAATGACTCAAATAAATAAAATCACAAATGAGAGAGGAGAAATAACAACCAATACCACAAAAATGCAATTATAAGAGAACGTTATGAAAAACTATTATGCCAACAAAGTGAACAACTTAGAAGAAATGGGTGAATTCTTAGAAACATATAACCTACCAAAACTGAAACAGGAAGAAAGAGAGTATTTGAACAGACTGATTACCGGCAAAGAAATTGAATAAGTAATCAAAAAACTCCCAAAAAACAAAAGTCCAGGACCAGAAGGCTTCACAGGTGAATTCTACCAAATATTTAAAGAAGGGTTAATACCTATTCTTCTGAAGTTATTCCAAAAAATAGAAAGGGAAGGAAACCTTCCAAATTCATTCTATGAGGCCAGCATTACCCTGATGCCAAAACCAGATAAAGACACCACTAACTACAGGCTAATATCTCTGATGAACATGAATGCAAAATTTCTCAACAAAATACTAGCAAACCAAATCCAACAATACATTTAAAAAAAAAAAACCATTCACTACCATTTCATGAGATTTATCCCTGGGTTGCAGGGCTGATTCAATATGTACAAATCAATCAACATGATACATCACATTAATAAAGGAAAGGCTAAGACTCATATAATCATTTCAATAGACTCTGAAAAAGCATTTGGCAAAGTACAACATTCATTAATGAAAAAGGCCCTCAACAAAGTATGTTTAGAGCGAATGCATCTCAACATAATAAAGGCCATATATGACAAACCCACAGCTAATATCATCCTCAATGGGGAAAAGCTGCTTTTTCACGACAGTCAGGAACAAGACAGGGATGTCCACTCACACGACTTTTATTGAACATAGTACTGGCAATCCTAGCTCCAGCAATCAGACAACATAAAGAAATAAAAACCATCCAAATCAGTAAGGAAGAAGACAAACTTTTACTATTTGCCGATGACATGATACTCCATATATAGAAAACCCAAAAGATTCCACCAAATACTGCTAGAACTGTTAAATTCAGTAAAGTCACAGGATGCAAAAGCAATGTAGAGAAATCTGTTGCATTTTTATACACCAATAATGAAGCAACAGAAAGAGAAATAAGGAAAATAATCCCATTTACAACTGCACCAAAAATAATAAGATACGTAGTAATAAACCTAACAAAAGAGGTGAAAGACCTGTACTCTGAAAACTATAAACACTGACAAAAAGAAATCGAAGATGACACAAAGAAATGGAAAGACATTCCATGCTCATGGATGGGAAGAACGAACATTGTTAACATATCTATACAACCCAAACAATCTACACTCTTAATGCAATCTCTATCAAAATGCCAACAGCGTTTTTCACACAGCTATAACAAACAATCCTAAAATTTGTATGGAACCGCAAAGGACCCAGAATAGCCACAGCAATCTTGAAAAAGAAAAACAAAGCAGGAGGCATCACAATCCCAGACTTCAAGTTATATTACAGAGCTGTGCTAATCAAACAGTATGTTATTGGCACAAGAATAGACACATAGATGAATAGAATGGAATAGAAAATGGAGAAATGGACCCATAAGTATATGGTCAACTAATCTTTGACAAAGCAGGAAAGAATATCCAATTGGTTATTGTCTCTTCAACAAAAGGTGTTGGGAAAACTGGAGAGCAATGTGCAGAAGAATGAAACTGGACCACTTTCTTGCATCATACACAGAAATAAATTCAAACACAGAAATAAATTCAAAATGGATGAAAGACCTAAATGTGAGACAGGAATTCATCAAAATCCTAGAAGAGAACACAGGCAGTAACCTCTTTGACACTGATTGGCTGTAGCAGTTTCTTACAAGACACATCTCCTGAGGCAAGGGAAACAAAAATAAAAATGAACTATGGGGACTTCATCAAGATAAAAAGAATCTTTGTATATTTTGGATAAAAATTCTTTATCAGCTGTGTCTTTTGCCAGTCTCTCCATCTGTGTCTTCTTTTCTAATTGTTTTGATAATGTCTTTCACAGAGCAAAAGTTTTTGATTATAGTAAGTCAAGATTTTCAATTCTCTCTTTCGTAGGTTGTTCCTTTGTATCAAAAAAGGCATTGCCATACTCAAGGTCATCTAGGTTTTCTCATATGTTATTACCTTAGGAGTTCTATACCTTAGATCCATTTTGAGTTTTTGTGAAGGGTGTAAGGTCAATATCTAGGTTATTTTTTGTATGTGGATATTCCACTTGTTTCAGTGCCATTTGTTGAAGAGGGTGTCTCGTTCCATTTTATTACATTTTCTTCTTTGTCAAAGATCAGTTGATTATACTTACGGGAGTTTATTTTTGGGCTGTTTATTCTGTTCCATTGATCTATTTATCTATTCTTTAGTCAATTCCACATCGTTTTAATTACTGTAGCTTCTTTTATCTTGAAATCAGGTAGCATCACATCTCCAAATTTGTTCTTCTCCTTCAATATTGTATTGGCTATTCCAGGCCTTTTGCTTCTTCATATAAACTTCAGATTTAATGTTTGTTGATATCCATAGAATAACTTGCTGGGATTTTGAATGGGATCGTATTAAATCTATAGATCAAATTGGGAAGAACAGATATCCTGACCATATGGGGTCTTCCTATTCCTGAACAAAGAATATTTTTCCATTATTTACCTTTTTGATTTCTTTCATCATACTTTTGTAGTTTTCCTCATATGGATCCTGTACATATTTTGTTAGATTTATATCAAAGTATTTCAGTTTTTGGTTGCTAATGTAAATGGTACTATGTTTTTAATTTCAAATTTCACTTATCATAGGTATATAGGGAAAAAATTGACTTTTGTGTAATTGATTTTGTATCCTGCAAATCTGCTATAATCACTTATTAGTTCCAAGAATGGTTTTTTTTTAAATCACTTGTTTTAGATTTCCTACATAGGTGATCATGTCTTCTACAAAGACAGTTTTATGACTTCCTTCTCTATTTATGTTTCATTTCTTCTTTCTGCCTTATGACATTAGCAAAAACTTTCAGTATGATGTTGAAAAGGAGTGGTGAGAGGGGACATTCATGCCTTATACCTGATCACAGTGAGAAAACTTCAAGTTTCTCACCATTAGTTATGATGTTAGCTGTAGGTTTTTGTAAATAGTCTGTCAAGTTGAAAGTGTTCCCCTCTATTCTTAAATTACCGAGAGTTTTTATCACAAATATGTGCTAGATTTTCTCAAATATTTTTTCCACGTCTATTCATATGATCATGTGATCTTTTTTCCTTTCATTTCCTTCCTCCTTTCTTCCTCCCTCCTCCCTCCCTCCTTTCCTCCCTCCTTCCTTCCTTCCTTCCTTCCTTCCTTCCTTCCTTCCTTCCTTCCTTTCTTCTTTCTTTCTTTCTTTCTTTCTTTCTTTCTTTCTTTCTTTCTTTCTTTCTTTCTTTCTTTCTTTCTTTCTTTCTTCTTTCCCTGTTGATGTGATGGATTATATTAATTACTTTTTGAATGTTGAACCAGGCTTTCTTACATGGGATAAACTGACTTGGTCATGGTGTATAATTATTTTTGCACATTGTTTGGTTCAATTTGCTAGTTATTTGTTGAGGATATTTGCTGCTGTTATTGGATAAAGTAGCCTACAGATGTTAATTCTAGACAGTTGGTTGATGGTATTGTTGAGGTCAACTATGTTCTTACTATTTTTCTGTCTATTCTGTTTCTGATAGAAGGGTATTCAAGTCTCCACCTATGATAGTGGATTTATCAGTTTTTCCTGGCAGTTCTATAGTTTTTGCCTCATGTAATTTGATGCTCTGTTCTTAGATGCATTCATATTTAAGTGTTTTTGGAGAATTGCCTCCTTTATCTTTATGCAATGCCTTTCTTTGTCTTTGTTAATTTTCTTTACCTTTTAGTCTGCCTTGTCTGAAATTAGTATCACTACTCCTACTGTCTTTTGATTACTGTTAGCATGGAGTGCATATTTCTCCATTTATTTATTTTTAATTCATATGAGTCTTTATATTTAAAGCAGTTTTCTTGTAGACAACATATATTTGGGCAATATTTTTTGATGCACTCTGACAATCCCTGTCTTTTAATTGGTGCATTTATACTATTGACATTCAAAGTGATTATTGATATAGTTGAATTTATGTTTACTAGTTTTTGCCTTTGTTCCTTGCTCTATATGTATCTTTCATCTTTCTGACTTTTGTGGTTTTAATTAAGCATTTATTTTTTAATTTTCTTAAGCATTTTATGATTCAATTTTCTCTCCTTTCTTAGCATATCATTTATTCTTTTCTTTTCTTTTTTTACTTGTTTTTAGTGGCTTTCCTAAAGTTTTCAATATATATTTATACTCCTAATCAATTTTCAAGTACTAGTACATCTTTACAATACTACATATTTTACAATAGTATATCTTATATTAACAGAATCCTTATTTTTTCCTTCTGTCTTACATCACTGCTGTCATTCATTTCACTTACATATAATCATACATAAGCATATATACACACACATATATGCCTATATAATTGAATATATTGTTGCTCTCTTTTTGTGCCTGTTTCTCCATTATGTCTCTTTCTATACATATATATATATAAATATAATATACTATATACATATTATATATTTACATATTTAAACATGCAATTATATACTTAAATGTATAATTTTATATATAAATAAAAATATTTTGTTAAAGGATAAACTGAGGCATATTAAAAATTTTAAGAGTTTATTTCAGCCAAAATTGATTAAAATTGGGCAGCATTCAATTTAGCTGATAAAAAGTAACTCTGAGGGGCGCCTGGGTGGCACAGCGGTTAAGCGCCTGCCTTCGGCTCAGGGTGTGATCCTGGCGTTATGGGATCGAGCCCCACATCCGGCTCCTCCGCTATGAGCCTGCTTCTTCCTCTCCCACTCCCCCTGCTTGTGTTCCCTCTCTCGCTGGCTGTCTCTATCTCTGTCAAGTGAATGAATAAAGTCTTTAAAAAAAAAAACATTAAGCATTGTTTAAAAAACAAACAAACAAACAAACAAACAAAAAAAAAGTAACTCTGAGAAGCTGAACAAAATAAAGATTTTTATAGCCAGAGGGAAAGTTTTACAAGGCAAAAAAGTGGGTTAGTTATTGCAAGGTTACTTTTCTTTAGTGGAAGTTAGGAGTCCATCAGGCAGATGCATTAAACAGTGCTGATCAGATGATTCCTGATTGACTGGCCTAAGATTCCATTTCTGGGAGAGCCAGAACTCTGATTGTCAACTTGGTGTCCTGGAGCTTGGTATAAGCAACTCCATATGGGCCCTGTTGTCTTGTTTTTAATAATGTGTGTGTATATATATGTACCCTTGATTTCAAAAATCATGTTTTTTAACTACTGTAAGACATTTTCTCTCCTCACATTTTATGTATGTTGGTCTATTATTCATGTGGCTTTCTATGCTGCATACTCACATACCCATTTCAATTTGACAAAAAGCACAAATAGATAACCTAAGAGATCTTCCTGCTTTCAATGTTGTTTCCATTCACATCACCATCTTTACTGCCATCCGAGTATTCTTTTTAAAATGCAAATATAAACATGTTCTTACCCATATTACATCATCTTAGTGGCACTTCATCCTGCCCTCACCTTTTGATTTACCAAACTTGTCTTTTCTAATATAACAATATTAAAACATCGGAAACACCTGAGTTCTCTTCCCTTCTTCCCTAACCTTTTCCTTCTATCTGACCTTCACCACTCAATAAAATCAGGTAAGTATGTTTCTATGCTCATCACATTCACCATGTTTTCTTGGCAACACAGCTCTGACTTCACTGTTCTGATGACCTCAAATGCTCATCTTCCACAGTGCTTTTGTATTGTAGTATCCTTTGCTATCTTTAAAATTCAAATAGACATCTCTCTACAAGGATATTATGTTTGATATACTAAATATGATTAAATGCTTATCTTTTATTTCAAGATTTAGCTTTATCTTTGATTTCCTGTAGTTTTATATAATATGTGTAGGTATAGTTTTTTGATATTTAACCTGCTGAGCTTCCTGGATCTGTAGTCTGCTGTCTGACATTAATTTGGCAGAAATTCAGTCTGTTCCTTTCTCTTTGTCTTCTCTTCCTGGTATTTCCATAACCCCATTTGTCACACTTTTTTGAGTAATCCCACAAATTTTGGATATTCTGTTTCAGTGTTCTTTTCCCAGTATTTGTTGTTGTTGTTGATCCTTTTCAGTTTTAAAGTTTCTATTGACATATCAAGCTCAGAGATTTACATTACAGAATCAAGAAATCCCCAAATCTCAGTATCTTCAACCAGTTAGGTTCATTTCTTGTTTACATTCATTAGTGGTTGTCTGAGGGCTTTGATACACTTGGGTTTTACTGAGACTCAACACAGTGACAGAATCAAACATTGGGGGTATCACTGGTGAATAATTCACCAGCGTATACAGTTTTTTTCCTAGAATTAGCACACTTGACATTACTCATATTTCTTTGGCCAAAGAAGTCACATGACCATGTTTAATTATAAAAAGAGTAAGAACTTGCCAACCTACCACATGTTGGGAAGGAAAAATACACCTTTACTTTTTCCAGTTTTAAAAATTTATGTATTAGTATGTATCTTCTAAACAAGTTCTACATAATAAACTGTCCCTAGGCTTTGCTATTAAATGTTGGAACATCAGGACTCACTTTTTCAAACTTTCAAACTTCTTATTATTAGTAATTTTTTTTATTTTAAATATTTTTCCATTTATTGTGTGATGGTAAGAAACATTGAAAAAAAAATCGTAAGTTGTCCCTTGAATATGTACCTTGTTTTAACCTAAATCTGATAAAATAACAGCTGTCCCCAATAATTTGATTAAAAGTAATTTCAAAATAATGGATAAAATATGCAGGTAATATGCTATCATGGAAAAGAACATTGCAAAATAAGTCAGTAATGGAAGTGAAGCATTGCACCTAATAATTGAGGGCCCTTGGGCATGTTATTTAACCTTTTATGATGCCATATTATGATCTTTATAATAAGACAGTAAATTAAATATCTATGTTTCCTTAGCTCTAAAATTCTGATTTATGAGAACTGGTAATGAAGAAATATTATATGGTTGCAACTTCCTCCTACTTACTCTATTTGTAAATTGCCCAGACATTGAATTCTCAGTATTCCCAAGCCTGCTGTCTAACTTTTACCTTTTCTTTGACTAATTAGGCAGATGAAACTAAAATGGATTAGCATAATAGCGCATTTTCATGGTTTGCAGTTGCCAGGAAACACAATATCTGAAAGCATTAACTTTTCACATATTCTTTTTAAAAAATTCACTAATTAGGAGAATGTGCATTAAATACTTTAGAAATAGAATTCAACAAATATCTTTTAAATCATTCACATTAATTTAAGTAGTTTTAAGTTTTTATTTCTGTTAAGAATTTGTTATACTAAATGTGTGAATTAGATGTTCATGAGATGTTTTTGTACATAATTTTTTTCAAAAATTTTCCTTTTCAAACTTATATAAATAAAAAATTAAGGGAACATGAGATTGATTTTGGCATCAAAAGTTAGGGTAAGTGATCGAAAAAATGTATTTTATTTTTTCTTAAGTAATACAGTAAGTTTAATCTGGCAAAAGGAAATTGAGAGTTCTATTATTGTTATTATCACTTATGATTGAAGTTTGAAAAATCATATACCAAAGTTTAATTTTAAGATATGCCTCCACAATTTCCAAATTGCTGATGTATTTTGAAGTATTTTTGCTTAGAATCAATTCCTGTCAATGTTTTATATCATCTTGCCTTATTTATCTTTGCATTATACATCTTTACATTAAATACAGTCGTATTTTAAAAATCTTAATATTCAAGTTACTCATCAATGTTTATAAGTCTATGTATTTGGGAATCGTATATTTTCCTAGGTAATTTTATCTCATATTTGCTACATTAAGAAGTATAACTGGTTTTCCTTCCAGAGATTCCATCTTTTCTGTTAATTTATCTTCCTTTACTTCCATATTTTATCATGTCAGAAGATCACTGCTTAAAAAAAAATTAAATAGGACCTGGTATTATGTGTTAAAGTCTATGACTCAATGTTAAACACAGTGTTTTGATTATTTTGCCTGTTTTGTTTGTAGGATTACTCATGTAATTGGCTTGCAAAAAAGTCACAACTTAATAATTAAAATAAACTTTAAAAGATATTTTGGTGAAAACTGCATTCTGGAATCATACTATACTGGAGATATTCTATAATTTCTAGTCTGGAGTACTGGAGTAAATGTTTTTTCTTTATATTACTAATGCAGCTTTTAGTCACTTAGATTTTAAGTTGTATAGTATTTGACTTTCTTTTAGGGAAGAGGTCTTTTAGGTCAATTATGATCATCAGATCTTAGTAAAAAAAATAACCAATTGAAATGCTGGAAGGGCTGGGAAGGTAAGAGTTATAATAAGAATTGTGACATTTTCATTTTTCAGAATGTGTATTATGGAGGAGTATGTTGATTTTTGAATACATTTAAAAATAATGGGCAATAAAAGAGTTAAAAATGTAAATAAAATTCAAAAGTTACAGGACAAAATTATGAAAAATAAGGGACTAATGTAATGATATTAAAATACTGAGTATATTTATTAATTAAAACTATTTAGTAGCAACGTATGTTTAGACAAAAACAAGACCTATTGAAAAACAGCAGTGCATAATTACTCTGTTATGTTAACTCTTCTGTTCTCTGTTATATTATAGTCTATGGGGTATGTATGTATGTATGTATGTATTTTATATTCTGCAGAACATCACACTGGTTAACTGTAGTGACAGTATCATGTTAACTGACCTGGGTCAGGAATATAAAAGTTGCTCAATGGAATTTGGAAGACATCCTGGCAAGAGGGTGGGACAGAAACCATATGAACATTCAAATATCTGTTATATTAAAAGATCTTAAAGCTTTTAAATATTTTAAAGATTTAATAATCTGGCATATGTGGGAACACACCTCTATGATAATGAATAAGTTGTGACAACTTGCATCCCTACAATTCAGTGAGAGACAAAGTCCTTGTTGAGCCATTTGACTTGGAATCTTGGTATACTGCTCTAGATATTCTTGCTCTGCTCCATCCCATTGATGAGGCTGGTAGTTGCAATCTAGACCCAGAGCAGGAGTGGTTGTTAGAACAAGTCCGGGCTGTATGGTGTATTGTAATCTGCCACAAAGCTGTGGTTATATGACCCAGCAGATCCACTGATAATAGACTTAAAATAAAAAATGCCAGGAGGAGTCTTTGGTGAAACCAATAGGAGAGTTGCAGAATTCCCACATTCATTTAGTATATCGCACAGAAATTGAACTTGTTTTTTGAAGTATAAAGTGTTTTTAGTGAATCACTGCTGCCACTCTCCTGCTGGTCTGAGGTACACTCCCTTCTGTCATATATTACCCCAAACCTAGATGGCCTTTCCTACTGGTTTTCCAGCACAGCTAAGAGAAGGGGAGAGTTCTTGAAGAAACTCCACCGGAATAAAAAAGGAGTTACCAAAGTAGGAATAAAGAAAGTAACATACAAATTTCCTGGTCTACAAGTTGTTTCCTATTTTACTTCATTAGATACCTGAGATAGAGATAATCTTCTTTGTTAAATTTTGGCCACAGAATCTAAGACCTCTCTAAGCCATTGATCTGGTTTCCTAGACACAGTTTCCAATGTGAGTGTAAATCTCTTTTCTAGGTGACTTACAATCATCTAGGAGGTATCTAGCACTAGTTGGAAACTCACCTGCCTGTACGCTGACAGCCCAAGTATAAGGACATATTAAACTACTACCCAATAAACCCAGTAGTCATACCATATGCAGTATTAATAAGTATCATGTAGGTTATTCTATTGTAGGACTAAAGATACCTGCTGATTTTAGTTTAGCATGTGTGCCTGAATTAAAATATTTGTTTCCTTTATTTTGTATTTCCCTTGAGTCATCTATAACTTTTACCCACAAAAATCAACATGATGTGATCTTAAAAGAAGGTTTTAATGATTCTCTGGTGAATAAATCACCCTGTGAACATTTTATTTATAGTGGTCAACATGAATCTGTCATATTGCAGAAAAATAGCTCACAAATTTTTTTGATCAAATATATTTTTGATGATAAAGAGCCTATGACCTTAATTAGTCAGAAAACCATTTTAGTCCACTCTCATAGTTATTAACACTTCCTGAGAGCTTACAATGTCCCAGGCTTTATGCTAAGTACTTTCAACACATTATTAAATTTAATCCTCATTTTGGTAAGTATTATGCCCAATTACACATTAGAGAGGACCTGGAGGTTAGAAAAGTCAAGCAAGTTGTCTATGTTTATGTATCTGGTAAAAATTAGGGGTGGCTATGTCTGTGCCATTGGAATAAACAATTTTTCAAATTTTTTTCTCTCCTGAGAACATTTTTTTTTTCCTGTCTAGAGAGAATAGCCCCATTAGAATCTGGCATGTGTTGAAAACAAAAAAAATATCCAAAACTTTTAAATATTTTTCTGCTTAAACATTCAGGTCTTACTGATACAAAGTTGATACTCAATTTTGCTCTTTTTAAAATATTTATTCTCAGAAAATTATTATTAAAATCTGATAATTCACTTGAAGTAAATACGATTCTTATGGTGATAGTTTTCCTTTACATTTATTTTTTTCTTTAAGATTTATTTATTGATTTGTTCTCTACAACCAATAAGGGGCTCAAACTCAGGACCCCAAGATCAAGAGTCACATGCTCCACTGACTGAGCCAAGTAGGCACCCCTACATTTATTCCTTAAACTTGTCTAAGTTAAAAACAAATCTGTTCCCTGGGAAAAATAAATTTCACAACAAGTTTACTGGAAATACTAGATACATAACTGATATGTCATCGAAGAATTTTGTAATTAAAACCTAAATACTCATAGCCATTTTGAAAAGAAAAATAAGGGTATATTGAAAAGATCTTTGAAACTATTTCTGATTATTAATCAAAGATTATAGGACAATTATCATATTCCTTTAGTGTGGTAACCTTAGTTTATAAATACACAATTTGCTGTTTAATCACTTTAAGAAGTATTTAAGTCATCATTCATAACCTCTATTAATATATTTATGAGAGCCATGTAGAAATAGGTTAGATGAAAAATGTTCAGTATAAATCAGTGGTGCTCTACATTTCATTCTTTTATTTATTTGTTAAATCATCGATTGGTTACTTTTCCATCCACTGATTATTTTTCTATTCATTTATTTCTTCCACTATATTTTAGGATCAGATAAGATAATGATAAGAATTCTTCAATAAGCATCTCTCTAAGTATACTTCCATATCTGTATCTAGAATCCAATTATTTAGAGATGCTGAATATCTATTGATAAAACATAATCAGTTAGATGAGGCAGACCAGAGGGGTTTTATAATATACAAGTTTTTGATAGGAATGGTATAACACAATCTGGGATTCACTCAAGCTGAATTTGAATTAAATTTCATATTCATATACACATTCATTCAGCAATAAACTCTAGCACTGCTTACACTTGAAATGATTAAGAGCATAGGTCAATCCTTAAAGAATAATGTCCTTGTCAGACCTAGGCATAGGAGAGTTATTGAACCCCTTGACTTCCACAATAAGAGAAGAATTTCTTTGTCAAGTTGTGAATTGGTTGGTTTACAAATAACATTACATAAGAATACTAAGTGATTGATATCTTTGTGCTTCTTGACATTGTTAAAACACAGTTAAAACATCATAAGTTAAGGGTTACATATAATAAATGTTATGAGAAACAATAACTTATATTCATCATGATGTGCTAGTTTATACTCAAGAACCAGTAGACAGCTCTTTGTTGAATTTAAGTGAATAGCCACTCGACTCTTCAGAAATAGTTCTTACCCTGAAAATCTCAATGTAATGTAATAGTTTTCTCAAACTATCAGAGAAATTACTTAGAATTTTTTTTTTTTTGTAGTAAGGGAAAACATGACATCCATTTAGTATTCTAAAGCATGCTTCAAATCTTAGCTGTGAGTTTAGCGGAAGGAATAATAAATTGTATGTAACTTATGTAGAACAGAGTAGGGCAAGCAGCATAAAAATAGTGGCTGATGAACCTGGGTTTGAAAATTATCTTTTCATTTGTATCTGAATGTGGATGGCAGCATACTTAGACTCATTTCCTGTGGATCCTATGATCAAATCACTGTTACCATAGTATAGCACAATTTACATTTATATATTAATGCTTACATAAAAACACTAGAAAATATTCAGGAGTTACCACAATTCTAAAGAGAAGACACAATCTAAACTTCTTTATATAAATAATTATTTTCAGGTCATCAAAGATTTATGTTATGTTTACTAATTTAATATAATAAAAAATAAGTTATTAATAATATAAAATAATAATAAAAGCTGTGATTTTGCAACCAAACAAAGTTGATTTTGAAATTTGATTCCTCTATCTCTTACAAACAAGTAACTCCATATGACTCATTTTCTTATCTGGAAAATAAAAAAAAAATCATCATCATTATTATAATCTCATGAGATTATATTTAACAAGAACTATTATTCTATGTAAAGGACTTTGTAGGCAACCGATAAGGTTGACAATATCTTTGTCAAATACCCCTTTATTAAGTACACCTTCTTACTTTCCTGATCTGAAAAGAGCTCCTCTATAGTTCTTGACTTTGGTGAGAATGAAGTTTGTGAATATCAGCTACTAGTTAACTGTTATTATTTTTTTTCTTTACTGTTATTTTTTTATGTTTAATTTCTATGCTGTTGTAAGAAATATTAACCAGGTTTCTTTTCAAAGAAAACATTGGCATTTGTGCTTAATACTGTGCATGTTGTCTTTTGGAAAAAGTATGAGTGGTAGCTAAAAAACATGGATTTAGACATTGTACCATTTTTTGTTATGTGACAGTGGGCAAATCATTTATTATTCTAACTTTTAAACTCATCATATGAAATTCTGGGGTATAATAAAAAATGTTCTTAAGTGAATACATTCAGAGTTAAGTGGATTTTGAGCAAAAATCATTTTGTGTTTGATCTGGTCTCAATCTTAAAAATCAGATCAACTGATGTCAGGTAATATGAACTGTTTTGGCTAGTTTTGATCTTCAATCTAGTGAATTCTCTAACATATCTCATGTTAGAATGAATCATTCTTATAAAACATCTACCTGTAAATACTTACCTGCAAATGAACAGTGCTTCTCTCTAAAACCTATTTTTCCATTAATCATTCTGGAATAACATACAGATATTTATAAGCCTAAGTAATCTATTACACTAAACATAATGAAACAGTCTTTAATCTTTATATTATACTAGCAGTTATACTAGCAGTTATTTGTACTAATAGCTTAGACTGGTGGTTATTATTTTGGGCCTTTAACAAACAATTCATCTACAACCACATATTTTAGTCCACAATAAATGTAAAACTTAGTTCCCCCAAGTTAATCATTAATCATTAAATATATATATAATTACATATACATATTTATATAGTGATATTATATCATATATTATTCATTAATTCATACATATATGTGAAGATATAGTGAATTACCCCATCATACAAGACAATATCACAGCATATTGTGGTATGATATCATTTGTTTGTTTATTATACCATACTTTTTTCCCCCCAAATATATTTCTGGTGATTATACATGTCTACAAAAAGTCATACAGAAATAAATCTCATGATTTTATAAAGCAAGCAGTAATGTACTCACCAGATTATGGGTTCTGGTTCTGAAATTAACAATGCCTGATGCTTCCTTTTAGAAATGTATATACATTAATCCCAAAAATATAATAGTTGTAAGTGAGACAGAAGTAGAGAAGTATATTTAGGTCTGGTAGATTATCAAGAGGCAGAACATCTTTTTTGAGTACACTCTATTTATATGTGACTAATTTGAATTCTCTCCCTGGATTTTTAATTAAAAGACACAGGAGAAAGCTTTGCAACATAAAGATACTTAAAATACACCTAAGTAGATTCCCTTCTTTTTGCCTTTTGAAACATAGCTCTTATAGTTTCCATAATATTTTCTATATTTACAGTAAAGTTTGCTTTTTACTTTATTTTGATGCTATTTCTGTTCCATAGAACCCAATTTAATTCTGATAGTGCTGTTTGTAAATTCAAAATGAAAAAAAAATGTTTAAAATCAAAAGTTTGTAACTTGTTTGGCCAAAAAGGCTGACAAAATCTATGTTAACCCAAACTAACATAGACTACTTACAGACTTCATTACTCCCTTTAGAATGAGCATTCATATATTTTACTAAGAAATAATGACATAGAGCTCCAGTAGGGATATTACATAATACAAAATGTAAAATTCTGAAATACATTAATTTGCAAGATTTTTTATCATTTATATGCTTAGTTCAATAATTTCAAGACTTACTGAAGTTTTTAACTTCTTACATCCATTGCCAAAATAGTTTGGTTTGATAAAATTAATTCCATTGTGATATTAAATTAAGGTTTTTTTAAAAAAACACACAAAAACAAATACTTGTAGCCATATTTCCTTCATTATCATTTAATAAATAATCAGGGATGCCATTCTAAGCCATGACTTATTTTTCAATTCATTGAAATGCAACATAAATATTTAAAAGTCTAGTAGAGGTTCTACAATATTTGATATGGTTACATACACACAAAAAATATTATTTCCTAAGTGCCTACTTGTACATTTACCAAAGCAATCAGGAAACAATTCATGAATATTATATGACATATTGCTAAATTGTGTACAATGAAATTGTAAAAGCTATTGGGCAAAGTATATGAATTATGCAATAGATTTTGGTATCACTAGTAAATGTATACTGAAGCAGAACTGACTTACCCTTCTGAAATAAGAAGGAGTTTTGTGAGACGTCATCTAGGTAGTATATTATGACACACTTAATATTCATGAACTGTTTCCTCCATGCCGTCCAAGTTGATATCAGAAGGATATGACAATACAACACATGGGATATAAACTTCTTCATAAAACATTACAACATGATGTAGAAGGTTTCATCTGTTTCCTGACTCTGTTTAGAGTAATTAGAATATTTAGATTTTATTTGAAGCCACAAGTGCTCTTAATGCAAAATATTCAATTTTTTTCTTCTATGAACTATGCATTGTCTTTTTAAAAAGATTTATTTATTTTAGAGAGAGAGAGAGCAAGTGATGAGTGAGGGCAGGGGACAGAGGGAGAACAGAAATCTCAAGCAGACACAGTGCTGAGGGTGGAGCCCAATGTGGGGCTCCACACAGGGCTCAGTCCCATGACCCATGAGATCAGGACCCAAGCTGAAATCATGAATCAAATGCTTAACTGACTGAGCCACCTAAGCGCCCCAAACTGTGCATTGTCTTTATCTCAACTTTCAAGTGTTCAGTCTTTACAATAAAGCATAAAATTTTTACTTACAGAAGTTGTGTATTGTAGGTGAATCATATAAATACAAAAATTAGTAAAGTTTCAAGAATATGGGTAATTTTAGTCTGAATATAGTACTTACAGCATTTTTAGGAAGTTAAGGCTAGCCAAACTCTCTGTGCACAAATGAATTTTAAAGCAAATACATAAATACATATTTATTGACGTTGCTTTCATAACACACGCAAAAGAAAGGAAAACCTGAAAAACATAAGTTAGCATTGAAAAAGTATGGAGTTTTCAAATTCTACCAAATAGCCACTCTCTAAAAGCATGTATACAAATGGGTATACATGTAATAAATTTTCTACACAAATCGAATTTTATGTTATTTATCTTAGAAAAAATTTCGAATAATAACACCAATGAATAAGGAGTTGAAACTGACAAAATGGAAAGTTTTGAAGCAAAAAGTGGCTAGTGTGTTACTCTCCAAAGTGAAATTGAATAGCTTCTACCACGCAATTGCACTTGCATTCTTAGGTTACTTCTTCATTCCTGTTTTTCTCATAATGGTCGTCTGATGCATTGCTACCCACTGGGACAATGCCACTAATGCTGTTGCTGCAATTGCTGCTGCAGTGGCATCAAAAGACTTCTTCAGGCTATTATGCCAGGTGTAAGAGCGAGACACAAGTTCAATCCGGACCCCTGAAGAGCCTGTCTCCAAGGTCTTGTCAGCTGTAATCTCTCTGAAAGCTCCTGTTCATCAGGTCTAGCCTAGAGCAAATAGCAAATCCCAATAGGTAGTCTGTTCAAGAGAATAGAAAAATCAGCAGAATTAGATGGTTTTATGGCAAGTCAATCAATGAATGAGGCAATTTTCCTATTTTTACCTAGTTTTTAAACATTTTAGTTGGGTAGTACATAGGCACAGTCTCTGAAAATTTTTTTAAAAGTCAGTGCTTGTATACTCTGCCACTTATTTTTTTTCTGTATTATGCTTGGAAATTATTGTCTTTAAATAACACAGAACTTCTGAAAACAAGGGAAATACATTTTAACCAATGAAATCTAGCAAATGTATAGTTTAGGGCAAAAAAACAAATTCCACTTGGATTATATATGTTTCCTATAATAAAACAGTCTTCCTTATTTTGTTACCGTATTATAAAATCTATTGCCTGATATTCTTACATGTACTTGCCTACATTGATACATGTGACAAAGATTGACCCTAAAATCTATTAACAAGCTGTTTCATCTGAGCTGATTCAATTTAGTTCTACAGAGATATACTTTGCAAGAAAAAAAATTATTTGAAAACACATGTTAATAAATGTATTATTTATATTTAAATAGATTTATCTCTCATATTTTAGTGGTCCAAAACAATATTGCTAGTAGTATAATTATTACTATTAGTAAAATAATAGTAATATTTAAAATAGATAATCAGTAATAATACTGATGATATTTTGGACTACAAATTTATATGATAAAATATAATTAAATGTAAAAAACATTTATTAACATGCTATTTGACATATATATTTTGAAACCCTAAGCTTAGAAGATTCTGTAAGCCAGAGGAAAAACACTACCAGTGTTCACATCTCCTGAATATTTCTTTATTGTTTAGAGCGTGCAATAACCAATAAGTATAACAACTGTTAACCTTTAACAAATTCCACCATTTTTTTTTCACTTGGAGAGATAATCTTTCTTTTTTTTTAAGCAGGCACGTTAAAATTCTAGATGTCCAAGAAGAAACTAACAATGACTTCCCATTAAAACTGCCATAATTGGAACGGCCCATGTTATGAATGGAACACTAGCAGCACACTCTGTTCATTTTATGGACTATTTTTTCAGTTCTAAATGTTGTAAGTAGTTAAAAATGTGGAGCTAAATATTTAAAATATTATGACACTAATTCCTATGTATATGTTGTGAAATAAATTCAAATTTTTATCATTAAATAAAATTTTTATCATAAATTTTCTAGCCCTTTAATTTTTCTTTATGTTTATCTTTTTTCTCCTTTTTAAATACATATTTATGTGTAAGAATGCACAAATGCACTATTTGACCATGTTATAGACTGAGTTTGCAAGTAGAATCTGTCTGATTTATTAATGATATGAATAAAAACAAGTATTATCACTAGTATAACAAAGTCATATAACATCTGTGATTGCCTTACCTGACCTTTTTTAGTGATTGGACTAATTAATTATTCAGGGAAAAAACCCTTCAAATACAACTGGTAACTTGCTCACTAGTAAAATATGTAGATTTTATGACAATTCTGTCTGAATGAAAAGTGTAGGGGTGCCTGGGTGGCTCGGTTGCTTAAGCATCTACCTTTGGCTCAGGTCATGATCCCAGAGTCTTGGGATCCAGTCCCAGGTCTGGCTCACTGCTCAGCGGAGGGGGGGCGAGGGGAGGCAGGGAGCTGCTTCTCCCTCTCCCTCTCCCTCTCCCTCTCCCTCTGCTGTTCTTTCTGCTTGTGTGCTCTCTCTCTCTCAAATAACTAAATAAAATCTTTTTAAAAAAGTGTAGATTACTTCTTTTTGCTAGTGTGTTAAGTATATATAAATTACCTCTTCTAACACTTGTCATGGATAATGGACATTCTAAGTTACTTAGATATGCTAGATATGATATTCAATTAAGAACACCACGAGAATCTGAAGTTCTTGATTCTTCCATAAATAGTAGTTTTAAAAAGTGTAATGAAAAAACATTTATGATCAATTTCTGTTAATAATTGAATTATTGCATAGTTTTCCAAAGATAGCACAATATTCCTTTGTTAAATGTAGGAATAGAACTACCAAGTTTTATCTTTGATTAAAAACAAAGATAAATTATTTTATGTCATTTTGTACTTTTTTTACTGACAACTATGGCTTAAATTCTAATTTGAATATCAGGATATTGTGGAACCATCACTTTCTGATCATTTAAGTCCTTTGAAAATTTCGGAAAAACTGAAGCTCATAAAACTTTTAGGTTTTTTCCCCCCTTCTTGAGTTATAAAACAATTTGTGAACATACCCACACATGTTATTGGTATTAATAAGAAAGATGGAGAAAGGTGGTTTCTAAGTAATTAAAACAAATTAACCTAATGTTTCTTTTATTAAACTTTGAAAACAACAACAATCCAAAATTATCTTTTTTATGTCTATGTTAAGAATGATTGTACATCATTATATTTAACCTGAAATATGTCAACATGGGTTCAGAACATTTTTTATAAACATAGCAATTATAGGGGCACCTGGGTAGCACAGTTGTTTAAGCATCTGATTTGGCTCAAGTTGTGATCTCAGGGTCATGATGTGGATCTCCAAGTTGGGCTTGGCTCTCAGCATGGACTCTACTTGAATTCTCTCTCCCTCTCCCTTTACCCCTCCCACTTGTGCTCTCTTTCTCTCTAAAATAAATAAATAAATG
Organism: Ursus arctos; assembly: GCF_023065955.2. NCBI lineage: Eukaryota > Metazoa > Chordata > Mammalia > Carnivora > Ursidae > Ursus > Ursus arctos. The sequence goes on from NW_026622775.1 coordinate 25,225,435, forward strand.
TTTAAAACAATATATAATAATTATAATTTTAATAATTCATTAGATAATGAAGAAGGTATTTAGAATTTTTATATAAAGTACTTCCCACCCCTGAAACATTAAACTTTACGCAGTATGGCTTTGGCATTTACAAAATAGAATTAAAATGTGGTATACAGATATGCTCTGTTTGGTTCTTTCATGCTTTTACTGGAATTACCTCAGATAAAAACTTGTGAGAGCTTTGATCTATATAGAAGACATGATATCTGGAATAAGCATACTAGAATTTTTTAAAAAAGTTAATGTGACACCAAAAGTCTAACCATAAAAAAATAGGCACAATTTAGATATTATTAAGATTTTCTTAAAAATCTCTTTGGACTGGAGGGGCAGCGAGAAGAAGAGAAAGAGAGATTGAGAAAGAGCAGGAAAGACACTAGATAAAGTATAAAATAACATATTTTAGGGATGTCTGGGTGGCTCAGTTGGCTAAGCATCTGCCTTCAGCTCAGGTCATGATCCCAGAGTTGTGGGATCAAGTCCTGCATCGGGCTCCGTGCTTGGGGCGGGGGGGGGGGGGGGGGGGGGGATAGTCTGTTTCTCCCTCTCCCTGCTGCTCCCTCTGCTTGTGCTACCTCTTTCTCTCTGACAAATAAATAAATCTTTAAAAAAATAAAATAAAACAAATAAAATAAAATAACATATTTTACTTTCATGGTTGACCTGAAAAAAAAAGAAGAAAAATCTCAGAGATGGAAAGTGACAGTTAAACTAAAAATGACTATGCCAGAGAAAAGAGTGGATCCAGAGTCTGGTAAATATCGTCTGTTGATATTTGTTAATCTAGATGTTTGGTTTCATTCATGATAGGTCAGAAAGAAATTCCACATAAAGCCCTGACTCCTGAAAATATCATCTTCAATGTGTAATTAGGAAAAATGAAACAAACCAAAACCAAAATTTAGAGGAAAATGATATGAATAGAAACGTTTCACTGTCTTGGCCTGACTCTGTGTGATGGTGGGATGGAAAGGATCCTAACCTGAGAATTTGTAACATAAACATAATTCCATTTCAACTGAGTTTGATGGTAGGATTTGCACAACTGTGTTGCTAAGGGACAGAGGCAAACAAGAACAACAAAATGTTTGCTTTAAAGGCATCTAAAGCTGTTGGTGCTAACAGAAAACTAGCAGAAATAAGAAAAAGTAATATCTAAAAAATATACCATCATAAAAGACCTTAAAGAATTCCAAGACCTAATATACCACCTAACATGAGTAAATACAACAGAAAAGCAAGAAAAAAAATGTGACAAACAGCAACAAAATGTTTTGGCAGTTGAGAGTTTAGAAACATGTTTTTTCCTACGTGTTCTCCTGATTAACAGTGTAGGTGCCATTGCAGTACTGTGAGTGTGGAAAGAACGGCCTTTCTAATAGACACTCAAGCAACTGGATTTCTATAAGGGAAAAATCAACTTTGGCTTCTTCTTTTCACCATGCATAAAAATCAATTCCAAATTGTTTGAGACCTAAATGTAAAAAGTATAAATAAATAAATAAATAAATAAATCTTTTTAGAAGATAATATAGGAAAATATTTTGTGTACATGAAATTAGGAAACAATTTCTTAAATGTGACACAAAAATGTCTAATCATGAAAAAGTATGGACAATTGGATATCATTAAAACTTAAAAATCTGTTTGGAGAGGAGGGACAGTGACAGTGGAAGAAAGATGAGAGAAAGAGAGAGAACTGAAATGCAAATATAACATCACATTAAGGTAATATTACAGATCCAACAAATTTGCTTAAAATAAAAAAAAGAACATCCAATGTAATTATTAAATGGAAAATATATAATCTACTCATTAATACTTCTGTCATCTGGTATGTTTCCTACAAATAGGAGAACAAAGTAATTTTTCTGATAGGTATGACCCCAAGAGTGGAAACCATGAAGAATTCCTGGCATAAGGCTACCAGTATTTGCTCAGGATATTTTTTTGGAATAAGTTATGGTTTCACTTTATATATGAAATTAGTACTATCTCCACAGAATTTATCATACTGTATATGGGCTTCTATTGTTGGTTTTAGCTACCAATATGAAAGACTATTACAGTGAAAAGTAAATTTCCTTCTTGACATTGAGAAAACAAGAATTTGGGGGACATGTAAAATTTTATTCCAAGAAAGCTGAAGTGATACCTTGTCTAGTTCCTACCAAATGATTAAAGGTTATCAATGATATTTGAATACCTAAATAATCATATTAAAGGATAAAAAGTGTGTTTGGAAATGCAAACTCAGAAAAAGAACTCTAAATAAGATGTTAACAAACAAATTGATTCCCGAATATATGCTTTACCTTAAATAAAAAGTATGAAGTTCTGTGTGCCTGATCTTCATGATTCCTTAAATTATCCATCACTTCCCAATGTATGTCAATCTCTTGTTCAATTGCGCACCTTCTTTTTTTTTAATAATTTTTATTTTGTTATATTAGTCACCATACAGTACATCCCCAGTTTTTGATGCAATGTTCCATGACTCATTATTTGCCTATAACACCCAGTGCACCATGCAATATGTGCCCTCCTTAATACCCATCACAGGCCTATCCCAATCCCTCACCCCCTCCCCTCTGAAGCCCTCAGTTTGTTTCCCAGAGTCCACAGTCTCTCATGGTTCATTCTCCCTTCTGTTTACCCCCCTTCATTCTTCCCTTCCTTCTCCTACCAATCTTCCTGCTATTTCTTATGTTCCATAAATGAGTGAAACCATATGATAATTGTCTTTCTCTGCTTGACTTATTTCACTTAGCATAATCTCCTCCAGTCCCATCCATGTTACTGCAAATGTTGGGTAATCGTTCTTTCTGATGGCTGAGTAATATTCCATTGTATATAGGGACCACATCTTCTTAATCCAGTCATCTGTTGAAGGGCATCTCGGCTCCTTCCACAATTTAGCTATTGTGGACAATGCTGCTATGAACATTGGGGTGCATATGGCCCTTCTCTTCACTACGTCCATATCTTTGGGGTAAATACCCAGCAGTGCAATTGCTGGATCATAGGGTAGCTCTATTTTTAACTCTTTAAGGGACCTCCACACTGTTTTCCAGAGTGGCTGTACCAACTTGCATTCCCACCAACAGGGTAAGAGTGATCCCCTTTCTCCACATCCTTTCCAACATGTGTTGTTTCCTGCCTTGTCAATTTTTGGATTCTAACTGGTGTAAGGTGGTATCTCAGTGTGGTTTTGATTTGAATTTCCCTGATGGCTAATGATTTTGAACATTTTTTCATGTGTCTTTTAGCCATTGTATGACTTCATTGGAAAAGTGTCTGTTCCTACCTTCTGCCCATTTTTTGATTTGATTATTTGTTTCATGTGTATTGAGTTTGAGAAGTTCTTTGTAGATCTTGGATACCAGTCTTTTATCTGTAGTGTCATTTACAAATATCTTCTCCCATTCCGTGGGCTGCCTCTTAGTTTTTTTGACTGTTTCCTTGGCTGTGCAGAAGCTCTTTATCTTGATGAAGTCCCACAAGTTCGTTTTTTCTTTTGTTTCTCTTGCCTTTGGAGATGTGTCATGAAAAAAGTTGCTGTGGCCGATGTCAAAGAGCTTGCAGCCTATGTTCTCCTCTAGGATTTTGATGGATTCCTGTCTCACATTGAGGTCCTTCAACCATTTGGAGTTTATCTTTGTGTATGGTTTGAGAGAGTGGTCAGGTTTCATTCTTTTGCATATAGCTGTCCAATTTTCCCCAGCACCATTTATTGAAGAGACTGTCTTTTTTTCCACTGGAAGTTTTTTCCTGCTTTGTCAAAGATTAGTTGCCCAAAGAGCCGTGGGTCCATTTCTGGGTTCTCTCTTCTGTTCCATTGGTCTATGTGTCTATTTTTGTGCCAGTACCATGCTGTCTTTGTGATCACAGCTTTGTAGTATAGCTTGAAATCCAGCAACGTGATGCCCCCAGCTTTGTTTTTCCTTTTCAACAATTCCTTGGCAATTCAGGGTCTTTTCTGATTCCATACAAATTTAAGGGCTGTTTGTTCCAGTTCTTTGAAAAATGTCATTGGTATTTTGATCGGGATGGCATTGAAAGTGTAGATTGCTCTGGGTATCATAGACATTTTAACTATGTTTATTCTTCCGATCCATGAGCATGGAATATTTTTCTATCTTTTTGTGTCTTCTTCAATGTCTTTCAAGAGTGATTTGTAGTTTTTAGAATATAGATCCTTTACATCTCTGGTTAATTCCGAGATAACATGATTTTTGGTGCTATTGTAAATGGAATGGATTCCCTAATTTCTCTTTCTTCTGAATAAAAACCTTAATACCCAGTTATCCTTTTTTTGGTACTTGACTCACAACTCAACGACTTTTTTTTTTAAATCAGAATTGCTTAAAACTTTTTAATTCCCATTTTTACCATGTGTACAATGATTTATTATGTTTTTAAAAGTTTTTGTTTAAATTTCAGTTTGACTTTTAAACTCAGATAGACCTCTCACCAAGCTAAATTTTAAACTACTCATCCTACTCATTATTTCTATCGATATTTTTTAATGAGAAAAAAGATAATGTGCTAACATTTTGGTCAGAAAAACTGAGAAAAACCACCAGTGTAAGGCCGTGGTAAACAATGCCCTGCCTGCTAAGAAATCAAGGGAAGGTCAGAGTGATGTGGATGCAGACATCAGGATGGAGGATAGTATCTAAGAAGGAAGGAGAAGCAGACAGGGCAAACCTACAGACCCAGCCTGGCCACTTTAATGTTATTACTCCTCAATTCAAGGGTAAATAGGAATATATTGTAGTGCATTTCACCAGAAAGGGATGAAATAGAATTAATCAAATTTGTATTTTCATAAAATCATATTTGCTGCAGTATGGTTATCAATTGGAGGAAAGCTAGAAAGAAGAAAGAAATTAAGTCAAGAGGCTACTGCAGTGTCAAAAGCAGAAGGTTAATTTGAAAATGGTAGTGCAATGAAGATTTTGAGCAGAGAGCAACTTAATTGATAGGAATTAAAATCAAGAGGGCTGGGGCTCAATTTAAAATAGTGAGAGTAGAAAAAAATAAAATGGTGAGAGAAGACATTAAAGCAAAGTCTTATATTACAAACTTATTATGTAATAGAAAGAAGGTGATATTTATCAAGAGAGGCAAATAATGGAAATTGTTGGGTTTGGAAAAAATCAATAGATTTAAACTTTGAATACATTCATTGAACTTGAGGGATCTTTGAACCAGCAATATGAGGATTCGTGGAGGACGTTGGATTCTTCAATCTAAAAGTAAGAGTAAATAAAAAATGCTCATTGTTTTTAGCAGAATGGAGGTCTTCGAAAACATTAACAAGAGTTGCTTCAAGGAAATGTTGGCACAAAACCCAGATTATATTGTTCTGAGGAGTGAAAAAAAGTGAGAAAATGGAGCCTGAATATAAGCAAACCTTTATGGGGGGGGGGCATTAGGAGGGACTACTAGGATTTTATATTGAAATTATTGTCTAGATGCAGATTAAATTGCTCTAATGGGGAAAAATGCTGTTTCAATACATAAAACAAAGTAATAATGATTGGAGAGGGTTTTCTATTACTGAAATAAGAGTTGGAACCCCAAATACAGTAAAACTTTTATCCTCACAATGTATAGAAAAGAATTTACACTGTAAGAACAGCAACAAGTAGAGGACGGGTTGAGCTATATTGAGGTTAGTATCTGGTAACATATTGAGTAAGGGTTTCTGTTAGAATGGTGTAATTCCTGGTTCCTCTGGGAGACAGAAGTCTCTGTGCTGGTACCTTGGGCGATCCATAATTGAAAGTATGTAAAAGAGACTTGGTAAGTAGAGTATCTTGCTGTTGCACTCATCTATATGTCCTTCTTTGCCACTGTGACCACAATTCATGTGATCTCTGGCCAGTTCTGGGATGATCAATGACGAAGACTGGCTTTGTAAATGGAGTCATTTTGTCTGTTTGGTTACTCCTGTCTTTCCCATGGTAATGCTTTCTGATGGGAATAATATGTGACACAAAAATCTTCACTTTATATTCCCATCCTCCATCCATATGCCTCTAACTCAGACCTCTTTTCTCTCCCTTCCAGTCTTTTTCTTTTTCAAGCACCTGGTCAGCAGGTCAGACCATTTGCCACCTAGAAGCAGTTTCTAAACATTTTAAATACATAAGCTGTTCTAAGCATCACTGAAAACTTACAATGCAGTCATTAGCATTATCTTCCCTCTCTTAATAATGAAGGAAAAGTATTTGCCCAAAGTTATATTGTAAGTAAGTGGCAGAGCCAGGATTCGAAAGCTGTGACCACTATGCTAATGAACTTTCAGTAGATTTAGCTCTCCCCAGTCAAGAAATCTGGACAAATGTTTATTGCACTCTTGCCAGGTAACTCTTTCCACCTTTGTAGAGCAAGAATCCAGGAGTATTTAGGGAAAACAAAGAAGTGTCGAGAAAAGTCCCCTATCTCAAAATTGGTTTTACTATTTTCAATTGAGTGTAACTGTTCTCTGATTAGCTAACAGACTACTTCTATTAGATGTGACTGAAAGTTATTATTAGGCATATTTGATAGAACCAACCTATATGGCTTCAAAAATAACATGGATAAAAGCAATCTTGACCTTGGCTCACGTGATACAGAATTCATAGTGGTAAAGTAAATGAGTTAAATTCCTCTGGTCCAATTCTGTCACAAGATTATGATGGAATTATATTTTCAAGTGAAAAGGATTTTACATGTAATTATTACTCATTCTTATTCATGACCAACTTGGCCCATCATGATTAATTTGCAAATAAATGATACACAATTAAATGGATGTACAGTGTTCTAATTGCTGAGTGCATTTGCCTATAAATAAAGTGTTTTTCCAGAGTGTTTACTTCCTTTTCTTCTTCTGCAAACTTATGCATAAAAAATTATGACCTTAACATTTCTTAATCTTGATGTAATATTGGAGTGGACTAGAAGAGGTGATCTTACATCTTTCAGTTCAAAGAACTGAACTGAACATAGAAGTTCAGTGTCTGAGTCCATATTCATAGAAACTATTCAAAAGTTATATATTACCACAGTCTAAGGAATTGGAAGGATTGGATTAAGTTATCCATATCTTTGGCTTTTATTTTCTTATTTTCATAGTGAGTACAGAAAAAAAATACATGAGAAATAAGCCTAAGATGAAATTTAAAAAGAGACTAAATTTCTTTTTTTCTGACATATTTATCAGTTGGGGGCCATATCTACTAGCTATGTTTAGAGGTTATGCTTCAGTTTTAGTGTTTCTGAACAAATTTTGTAGTGATAAGGAAATTTTTCACATACACAAGAGGCTTAGAGTTAACAAAAAACTTAAGAGTTAAGCTGATCCAATTTAGGTTCTCCGGTGGATTATACTTTCACTGAGTGGCATTTTAATCTAATTTAACAAACAGTGGCATGACTGGTTCTTATGGGGGCTGGAACTTGAAAATTGTACGGCTATGATCCTCAGTTTGCAAGGACAGGTAATACAAAGTGCAAAGTGATCATCTCAGAATGTGATTTTGATTTGCCATTGACACTTGCAAAAGGAGGAAAGGTTAATTGAATGGGAAAGATTGTGGTAAGTTTCATGGAGGATGGTACAATTTACTTGCTAAAATTTTAAAATTGCATGATGAGTCCTTCAAATTAAGAATAGAGGCCGAGGAAAGTTACAGATAGGTCAAAGTGGGGAAAATACCTAAAAATCACAGATGAAGTTATCTTGATTAAAGGAAAGTGCATTAAATGGGAGATGTCTTCATTCTGATTCTTCACTTTCTCATATTCATTTTGTTTTTAAAATATTACTCTTGTCCAGTCACCTGCTAATATTGTCCTGCTCAATTATCGATTCTAAAGCAACTTTTGACTCAAGCATTCTCTTGTTTAAGTACCATGTTCAGGTGGCTTTTGTGGTATCATAATTCTCCACACTTAGCTACTCCACTGGCATGTCTGTCTCAGTCTTCTGGTATGTATTATTCTTATTCCTTAACTCTAACTGTGGCCATGACTGGTGTTTTTCCAAGGGCCTTTTCTTTCTCTATCTGTTGTCCTTGCTAAGTGGTATCATCTGGGGCCATGGTTTTAAATGCTATATCTACACTGATAACTCTAATTTGTATCGTCCTAGCTAAATTACATACTTAAATAATCTGTTAAATATTAAGTAGACAGCACAAAATTAATGTGCCCAAATCCAATTTTTTTTCTGCTCAAATTTTTATTTAAATTCTAACGTTAGCATATAGTGTAATACCGGTTTCGGTAGTAGAATTCAGTGATTCATCACTTACATATAACACCCAGTGCTCAACACAAGTGTCCCCCTTAATACCCGTCACTCATTTAGCCCATCCCCTGATGACCTCTGCTCCAGCAAACCTCAGTTTTTTTCTCTACAGTTAAAAGCCTCCTATGGTTTTCTACCCTCTCTATTTTTTTTCCCTTCCCCTATGTTCATGTTTTTTTTTTTCTTAAATTCCACATATGAGTGAAATCACATGGTATTTGTCTTTCTCTGACTGGTTTATATCACTTAACATAATACACTCTAGTTCCATCCATGTGGTTGCAAATGGCAAGATTTCATTCTTTTTGATGGCTGTGAAATATTCCATCACTACTTTATCCATTCATCAGTCAAAAGACATTTGGGCTCCCCTCATAATTTATCCATTGTTGATAATGCTGCTGTAAACATCAGGGTACATGTGTACCTTTGAATCAGTATTTTTGTATCCTCTGGCTAAATACCCAATAGTACATTCTTGGGTCAAAAGGTGGTTCTATTTTTGACTTTCTGAGGAAGCAAAGTACTGTTTTCCAGCTGCATTTGCATTCCTAACAACAGCGTTCCCCTCTCTCCACATCTTCATCAATATCTATTATTTCATGTGTTGTTAATTTTGGCCATTCTGACAGGTGTGAGGTGGTATCTCATCATGGTTTTGAATTGTGTTTCCCTGATGATGAGTGATACTGAGCATCTTTTCATGTGTCTGTTGGCCATCTGGATGTCTTCTTCTGAAAAATGTTTATCCATGTCTTCTGCCCATTTCTTAACTGGATCATTTGTTTCTTGGTGTTGAGTTTGGTAAGTTCTTTCTAGATTTTGGATACTAACCCCTTATCAGAGATGTCATTTGCAAATAACTTCTCCCATTCCATAGGTTGCCTTTTAGTTATGCTGATTGATTTCTTCACTGTGCAGAAGATTTTTATGTGAATGAGGTCCCAATAGTTCATCTTTATACTCTTATTTCCCTTCCGAGAGATGTGTCTAGTAGGAAGTTGCTACAGCTGAGATTGAAGAGATTGTTGCTTATCCTCTCCTGTAGGATTTGATGTTTTCCTGTCTCACATTTAGGTCTTTCACCAATTTTGAATTTATTTTTGTGATGGTGTAAGAAAGTGGTCCGGTTTCATTCTTCTGCATGTTGCTGTCCAGTTTTGTCAACATCATTTGTTAAAGAGACTGTCTATTTCCCTTTGGATATTCTTTCTTGTTTCGTTGAAGATTCGTTGACCATGTACTTGTGGGTCCATTTTTGGGCTTTTTTATTCTGTTCCACTGAACTATATGTCTGTTTTTGTGCCAGTGCCATCCTGTCTTGATGACTACAGCTTTGTAATATAACTTGAAGTCTGGAATTGTGATGCTTCCAGCTTTGCTTTTCTCTTTGAAGATTGCTGTAGCTATTCAGGGTCTTTTGTGGTTCCATACGAGATTAGCATTGTTTGTTCTAGCTCTGGGAAAAATGATGGTGGCATTTTGATAGAGATTGCATTACATGTGTAGATTGCTTTGGATAGTATAGACATTTCAACAATATTTGCTCTTTCAATCCATGAGCATGGAATTCTTTTCCATTTCTTTGCGTCCTCTTCAATTGCTTTCATTTGTGTTTTATAGTTTTCAGGGTATAGATCTTTAACCTCTTTGATTAGGTTTCTTCCTAGGTATCTAATGTCTTTTGGTGCAATTATAAATGGGATAGATTCCTTGATTTCTTTTTCTACTGCCTCATTATTGGGGTATAGAATTGTAACAGACTTATGTACATTGACTTTATATCCTGTGACTTTGCTGAATTCGTGTATCAGTTTTAGTAATTTTTTGGTGGACTCTTTCAGGTTTTCTACATAGAGTATCATGTCATCTGCAAATAGTGAACGTTTGACTTCTTCCTTGCTTATTTGGACATCTTTTATTTCTTTTTGTTGTCTGATTGCTGAGGAAAGGACTTCCAGTAAGATGTTAAATAGTAATGGTGAGAGTGGACATCCCTGTATTATTCCTGACAGTGGAGGACAAGCTTTCAGTTTTTCCCCATTGAGAATGATATTAGCTGTGTGTCTGTCATATATGGCATTTATGATGTTGAGGTATGTTCCTTCTATCCCTACACTGTGGAGGGTTTTTATCAAGAAAGGATGCTGTATTTTCTTAATGCTTTTTCTGCATCTACTGAGAGGATCATAAGGTTTTTATCCTTTCTTTGATTAATTTGGTGTATCATATTGATTGATTTGCAAATATTGAGCCACCCCTGAAGCCCAGGAATAAATCCCACTTGATCGGGGTGAATATATATATATTTTTAATAGTATACTGTTGGATTCAATTTGCTAGTATCTTGTGGAGAGTTTTGGCATCCATGTTCATCAGGGATATTGGCCTGCATGTTCTTTTTAGTAAAGGGGTCTTTATCTGGTTTAGGAATGAAGGCAATGGTGGCCATATAGAATGCATTTGGAAATTTTCCTTCCATTTCTATGTTTTGGAATAGTTTGAGAAGAATAGGTATTAACTCTTCGTTAAATGTCTGGTAGAATTCCCCTGGGAAGCCATCTGGCCCTGGAGTTTTGTTTGATAGGAGATTTTTGATTACTGATTCAATGCCTCTGCTGGTTATGAGACTTTTCAAATTTTCTATTTCTTCCTGTTTCAGTTTTGGTTGTTGTTTACATATGTTTCTAGACATTTGTCCATTTCTTCCAGATTGCCCAATTTGTTGGCATATAATTTTTCTTAATGTTCTCTTATAATTGTGTGTATTTCTGTGGTGTTGTTTGTGATCTCTCCTCTTTCATTCATGCTTTTATTTATTTCGGTCCTTTCTCTTTTCTTTTAATAAGTCTGGCTAGGGGCTTGTCAATTTTATTAATTGTTTCAAAGAAACAGCTCTTAGTTTCATTGACTGTTCTACCAGTTTTTTTGTTTGTTTGTTTCTATATCATTTATTTCTTCTCTAATCTTTATTATTTCCCTTATTCTGCTGTCTTTAGGCTTTATTTGCTTTTCCTTTTTTAGCTCCTTTATATGTAAATTTAGGTTGTGTATTTGAGATTTTTCTTGCTTCAGGAGGTAGGTCTGTGTTGCTATATATTTCCATCTTAGGACTGCCTTTCTGCATCCCAAGGGTTCTGGATTGTCATGTTTTCATTTTCATTTGCTTCCATGTACTGCAGTCCTAAGAAGGAAAAAATATTCTTTTCCCATTCAGCACATTGAATATATCATGCCACCTTCTTCTGGCCTGCGATATGTCATCCTTTGTAGGTTAGGGATTTCTTTTCCCTTGGTGCTTTCAAGATTTTTCCTTTGTCTCTGTATTTTGCAAATTTTACTATAGTATGTCTTGGTGTTGGCTGGCTTTTGTTGATTTTGATGTGACTTCTCTGAACCTCCTGGATTTGGATGTCTGTTTCTTTCCCCAGGTTAGGAAAGTTTTCAGCTATAATTTCCTCAAATGAACCCTCTGCCCCTTTCCCCCTCTCTTCTGCTTTTGAGATTCCTATGATAAAAATGTTATTATGCTTTATGGAGTCGCTGAAGTCCCTAAGTCTACATTCGTGATCCAATATTTTCTTTCCCTCTTCTTTTCAGCTTTATTATTTTCCATAAATTTATCTTGTATGCCGGGAATGGCCAGCAATCCCTGTACCAATGGATGAAAGATTACTCCAAACTTTGCTGTGAAAGAGAGAAGAAGGCAAGGGGGTCAATGCTCAGAGATGAAGACCCTTTGCTCTTCTTTGCTCCCTCTTTTATTGGTCCTTCAGGATAATCACAAATCCTTATCGCTGTTTCTCAAGCACTTGATGTGTGACAAGGGATCTTATTTGGAACTAGGAAGATCTGTTTACGGGAAAGATATGATATGCTACTCTGCATGTTCTATGAGTTCTGCTAAACACAGCCTACAGGACAATGCATGCATCTCTTAGATCACAGGACGGCTGTTTGGGCTAAGAAAACTTCAGGGAAGGCAACTCCCCATGGCATTCCAAAAGCAGAGTGGTCATGCAGGCCATCCCAAAGGCCTACTCCCTCCTCTGAAACCTTCTCTTGCCGCCAGCGGCATCTGTGTTACATTTTAGTGAGCCAGGTATTATGGCTGATTTCATGCTCTACATTAACCCCCAAACTTCTATATCATTTATTCATTCCTCTGCTTTTCCATCCTTGTAGCCATTACATTCAGTTGGTTTTGCTTCTCAGTTTTAGCTTTTTTTTGTTTTGTTTTAATTTCGGCCTGACTAGTTTTTAGGTCTTTTATGTCTGCAGGAAGGGTCTGTCCAGTTTCTGTTCAGGAAGCCTTCACAGAAGAGCAAACATCTCTCCTCTTGTGTTCCCATCTTCTGTCAGATCCCTGCCTACACCCTGTCTGTGTTCAAGCCATCTGCCCACCAGGCAGCACAGTGTTCCTGTGTTTTATCTCAGGCATACAGCTGTTTTTCAAACTCTAAATTTTAGGGACCCAGCTAGGTGTGGAGCTGTGCTGCTCCTCTGAGGCAGGGTCTCCCTGTGCTGTGGCTGGTACTGGTTTGTCCCAGAAAAGCAATTGCACAACCACCAGGGGCTTGGATTCTATGGTAAAGTACAGCAAAATGCTGGCATCCAGGTTAGCTGCCCTCAACAGGACTCTTTACTCATATGCTAATGAATAGGGCAGCTTACTGGCACGCACTGGGTCCTTTGTCCCCTGAGAGGCAGTGCCATTTCTCCCAAATGCACTCCAAGAAGGGGAACTGTCTTTCCCAGACTAACCCAGAGCTCACTGTCTTCTCCCAAGCCCCTGCCCTCCTTCTCCACGGGACCACTGCTATGCCTGCTAGGCTTGACCCTGGTGATGGCACAGACTTCTAAAACTTCAGACTTTAAGCTACACTGCTTGTAAAAACTTATGGAAAGCAGTCCCTCTCATTTTCTCAATCAATGGTTTTAGGGAAGTAATGTCTTTCTTGTGCAATCCCATGCATGTTGCTTTATCTCTGCTTCTGTCTCTGCCTCTGTCTCTCCTCTCTCTATGATCAGGGCTCCCCCTCCTCCACAGCACTTGCAATTGTTTTCTCTCCCAAATCATGTCTCTGTACTTCATACCTCCCACGGTGCAGCCTCTTTTCTCTCTCCAGTTGTGCATTTTGTTCTCTCAGTCCTCAGATTGGTTTCCTGGGTGTTTGAATGATTTGATAATTATCTAGCTGTGTTCAAGGTATGAAGCAAGCATAAGGTGCCCCTACTACTCCACCATCTTAACTCCTCTCCCCCAAATCTAAATTTGAATCCCATTCCCCCAACTGGATTTTTCCAGATCTTCCCATAACATTTAATAATGAATCTATATATTCATTTGCTCAGACTTAAAAAAAAAGTAATTATTTAGTCATTTCTTTTTTTCTATATCAAAAATTCAAATCTTTTTGAAATATCTAAAATGCAACATATTTGAACTCTTTCTCTACCACTTCTCTCATCCAAGTTACCATCTTCTAATAGTTGGTCTGTTTCAATTAACTGCATTACAATCTATCCTTTCCATTGCAGCTAATGTAATACTTTTAAAATTAATTTCTGGGTTACTAATTTTTTATGGAGGAGCAATATATTGACTCTCCTGCAGATAGAAATTATAATTACTAGAGAAATAAAGATTAAAACCAAAATAAATAGAAATTACCAGAAGTCTCTGAAGAATGAGCAAAATAGGCTGATTTCAGAGAGGAGATGATGCATGAAGAGAGCAAACAGCACAGGATGAGTTTCTGATTTTTCTGGCTCTGCCCAGCCCACAGACTTTCTGGATCCTGGTTTAAGGTATCACAGGAAGTAGTCAAGACTACCAGAGTTCCTGGGGCACCTGGGTAGCACAGCGGTTAAGTGTCTGCCTTCGGCTCAGGGCGTAATCCCAGCGTTCCGGGATCGAGCCCCACATCAGGCTCTTCCGCTAGGAGCCTGCTTCTTCCTCTCCCACTCCCCCTGCTTGTGTTCCCTCTCTCGCTGGCTGTCTCTATCTCTGTCAAATAAATAAATAAAATCTTAAAAAAAAAAAAAAAAAAGACTACCAGAGTTCCTAGACAGCCTTGGGGGAGAAATTCGTGGAAAGAGAAAGCCAGAGAAAGGTAACCAAAAAGTGTATATAAACTCTACCCCAGTCTCAGGCTGACATCTGAACCAGGCGTTTGAAGAGTAAACAGAGATAGGTCTGAACTAAGATTTGAGCTGCCACCCATGGTAGGCAAAAGAGAGTTTGCTCTTTGAGTCTAATAAAGTTAATTGTCTGGTAAAATAAATATATCAACAGTCTTCAAAGGACTATAGTAGAATCAACAATCTACATGAAAATACATTTGTATTGTCCATGGTACAGCTCAAAATTGTTCGACATACAAAGAAACATGAAAATGTGTTCAAAGGAAAAGATGATCAATATAGTTCACCCTGTGATAGTACAGATATTGGAATTAAAAAACAAAGATTTTAAAGCAGCTATTATAAAGGTAGTCAATAAGGTAAAGGCATTTACTCTTGGTGTAAATAAAAAGACAGAAAACCTCAGAAAAATAGAAATTATTGAAAAGGACAAAATGGAAATTATAAAACTGTAAAATTAATGTCTTAAATTAGAACGAAAGTGTCCTGGATGGATTAAGTGGCAGAAAGAAGTTGAAAGAGAAAAGAGTCAATGACCTTGAAAATAGGTGAATGAAAATTATCTATGGAAATGTATTAATGAAAATGGATAAATGAAAGTAAGATAGAAAAAAAAAAAAAAGAACAAATAATGAACAGAGTTCCATGGATCTAGAGGCCAATGGAGAAGGTCTATCATGTGAGTAACTGAAATCCCCCAAAGAAAAAAGAAAGAAAATGAGGCAGAAAAGTATTTGAAAAAATTATAGTTGGAAATTACCTTCAAATATTGGAAGACATAAATTTGTAAATTCAAGAATTTCAACGAACTCAAATGGATTAAATTTGATGAAAACCATTCCTGGTCACAACTTACCCAAACTACTAAAACCAAATATCTAGAGAAAATTTTGTAAGCACTTTTACTCCCTAATAGCATGTAACATAGAGGCATCATAATGTAATGATTAAATACCCTGACACTAAAGTCAGACTACCTTTGCTCAAGTATTATCTCTATCACTTGAGCAGTCTGGCTGTTGGCCAAAAGTATATGTGTTATTTCCCAGGACTAACCATAGACAACTACAAAGGCTTTACCTGATAGGCCTTGTATTTGGGGGGGGGGTGCCCCCATTCAGCTCCCCCCCCACTACATTCAATACACAACAAGGGTTGCACTCTGGAAGGAGTTGCCATCAAGGATTCAGAGCTTTCTGGCCAGTGATGCTCATGCACTTTGTATTCCAGCTACCTTCATTCTTAGATTTCTTTATCTAAGGCTTTCAGCCCAGATCTTCTTCAGGCACTTCTGTTGATGTCTCTTTACGTGTTAGAGGGATGGGAAAGGGAGGGAACCTTGAGACATTTTCTTCTAAATCTCTGTACTCAGTATTTTTCCACTTTTAGCCCTCTCCCTTTTTCTTCCTCCCTGGCTCCTGGGTCCATAACACTGCAGAAGCCTTTTGTCCAGGGCTCCCTTGGCAGTAGCTTTCGTGTCTGTGCTGATTCATTTGATTCTCCACTGGTGCTCTGATCCATATGGGAAAATGGAACAGAGGAAATCGATGCTTTCTCTGGTTTAGCCCCTTGTTTACACTATAACAGCAAGTAATTAAAACCTTGAGTCTTACTTCTATTATGACTTGTTGCATTAATCTGCTACTCTGACACCTGGAACTTAGCTGCCTAGTGCAAAGGAACTCCTGACAAATTGGTTCAATGAGCAGGAAGTTGATTAAGCATAATGCCATTAGAAGAAGGAAAAAGCCTGAAAATCCCATGGAGCACCTTTGTGAGTCTATTAGACATCCCACATGGGTGCTAGTGGATCATTTGTAAGAGTCTGAGGATCCCACATGCTCTTTACCAATGGGTCTTAGAAAGTACTAGAGTAGCCCATGGGCACTTTAACAGCCATGCCATTTCATCATGGGGAGTGGTAGGAGCAGCAGCACAGCATTCTTGGAGTATGCTAGCATTATTGATAAAAGGGGTTTTATTTTGGTTGGTTCCAAGGAGGATGTTTGGATCTTGTCTTTTCCCTTGACTCCTGGCTACCCACATTTAGTGGGTCAGATTTAAGAACCAACACAGGGATCTGAAAAAAGCTAGGGAAGAAGTTCCCTAGCAACTCTTTGTGGTCTTCCAACAATAGGGCCAGACATAGTTGGGGGATTCCTGGGAGCTGAGTATCCCTCAGCATGTTTCTGTTGCTGATAAAGACCCAGCAGTGCAGCAAGTTGTTGAAATTTTAGGGAGATAGAACCCTTCAAGATTGATTTGCCCAGAGGCATCAGAGACCTTAAATATTTAGCTAGATCCTTTCTGGAGTCATTTTGCTCCAGGTAATAAGGAAGAGTGGTCCAATAGATAGAGTAGAAGGTTAGTTAGACATGAGCAGGAGGGAAGGGCAGTGATAAATAGGTTACATGTTGGAATCTTGGGGGCACAACATCACACGTTAGAGTACTAGGGGCACAGAATCCTAACTTTGTAGCTTCCAAGACTCTTCAAAATCCTGGCCTTATGGCTTTTAACAGACCAAGAGCCACAGGTGCAGAATATGCACTCTCCTCTTCCACCTGTGACCCAGGGTAACCCCTTGACTCATTATAATGAATTTACATTAAGGTTATTACCTCCCTCCACGGGGAAAGTCTGCCATGATGGTTCTGGTTACAAATCTAGTAGGGTCAAAAACTCCCCCTCCTGGAGTGCCTGGGTGCCTCAGTAGTTAAGCGTCTGCCTTAGGCTCAGGGCATGATCCCAGAGTCCTGGGATCAAGCCCCACATCAGGCTCCCTGCTCTACTGGGAGCCTCCTTCTTCCTCTCCCACTCCTCCTGCTTGTGTTCCCTCTCTTGCTGGCTGTCTCTCTCTCTCTCTGTCAAATAAATAAATAAATATCTTAAAAAAAAAAAAAAAAACCAGACCTCCCCTTCCCCCCCTCCTCCAAAAGAATTGAAACAAGCCTCCATTAGAGACCACCCTGTCTATGATGCAAACTCTCTCCCCACTTCACATAAAAGGGAAGGACCGCTGTAACCTCAGGGCAGTTGCTACCTCTGGGCCTGCCCATTTGCCTTTCTTGAGAGTGTACTGTCTTTAACAACAACAAAAACAACAACAAAAACCCTGTTTTCTTTTGTGCTTGCTACTTTCCTTCTGGCTGTCTCTATTTGAGCATGGATCCTCATATAAATTTTTCATAAGGAATCCAAGAACCAAGACCTCCATTTACACAAGACAGAGTCTCCCACCACCAACACAGTGTGGGGTGCTTTACTACCAACTCTCTCCTCAGAGTGCTCAGAGAACAGCTGCTGCCAAGGGATGGTCACAAGCAGCAGTAGTGGCACCATAGCCTGCCCTCTGCAGCCCCTTGGAGTCCAGGCAGGAAACAGCTGTCCACTCTTACAGGCTGCTGTGCCCAACCCTCCACCTTCTCCGCTCCAACCTAGAAAACTTATAGCTAAATCCTGATGGGTAGCCCTTGTGACTGACAAGGTTTCTGTTCCTTTCAACCTTCCCTTTGTGCCTGGGTGGGTCAGAGGTCTTTATGTCCAGATCTTTAACTTTCAGAAATAAATTAGACTAGAGGTTAAGCCACTGTGCTTTCGTCCACAAGAAGAACTGGAGGCCCTGTGCCAAGGTTCAAGTTAAATAGGAGATGAAAGAAAATTGCACTTCTTGGATCTTGCAGATAATCATGTACAGGTGACAAAATAAAGAAAAAACAAATAATGCCTTCTGGTTTTAGGAGCTGAAACCACCACCACCAGAACCCTTAGCCATACCTGACTGTGGGTGAGTCTCCTTGAGTTCCCACAAATATCCACTGGTATGGACCCCATGGCTGAATGTATCATTGCTATTGATGTATTGTCCATGTACAATTCTGATAGTCTTCACCTCTACAGTTTTCTCTTGGTAGCTATAAAGAAATGAACAAATTATATTTAAGATCATTAATGCTATGGCTTGTAAAGACAAATGATCAGATTACATTTTAAATTTGAAATTAGGATAGTTTAGGATTAATATTACTTCAAGATAACTATTCATGACATGTGTACACAGTATTTGGCTCTTCAATAACTCAAAATATATTTATTGATCATCTACAATGTTTTAAGTATGGTACTGCAGACTCAATCTCCCCTGTCATACAGATTAATTTCTAAAATAAACATTAAGAAAAATAGTTCCAAATAAATAATTAAGTAAAATTTGAAAGAGGTCATGAAGGAACATTAAGGATAACACAATACCATATATCTGAGATCCTAATCTACTTGGTTACTATTTAATCAATTTATTCATAAAATCAAGTGAGGACAATTAGATTCCACTCACTCTGATAGATATAATGGTTAAAATACTGAACAGATCCAATATATAACTGCTTACTGAGCTTAACATATTACATTAAGTAACTAGACCAAAAATAAAATATGTAGTAATTGCTAAGGACTTTGCATACTGCTATGAGCATAAAATAAGAAGTGTATGCAAAATTGAGGAGAAGAGAGAATATGTGAGTGAGGAAAGGATGAGAAAGCAGAGGTTTAAAGGAATATAAGCATCTTGTACGTAAAGCAGAAGTAAAGGGAATAGAAAGTGTCTCAGATGGTGACTAAAGTATCGGGGAGAAGGTGAATCATGTGAAGGAGCAGAGAAGCCAGGGAGAACAAAGAGAGGCATCAGTAGAGTAAAAGGCTGGTAGATTTAGAGCTCAGACGTATAGGTCTTTTTTAGTTCATGTTGTAGATTTTAGTCTTTATTTTCAGAGCAATATGAAGCCATTGGCATATTTGATAACTGAAGTGAAGTATTTGGTTTTGTGTTTGGAACACTGCACATTGGTTGCCATGTAGAAAATGAATTGGAGAAGGACCATAGTAGTGTGGGAAGGCTAACTGTGAAGCCAAGTCTGAGTCTCAAGAAAAGGTCTGCATCTAGCCTGGACATGTAAATATGTAAGTTTTCTGTACTCTAGATGGTAAGTAAAGCCGGATGCATACATCATATTGTCTATAGAGGAAACGTAGAATAATAAAATAAAGTAAGTCTATCAATGAACCTTGAAGGGCAAATGCTGTACATACGTATGTGAATGTATGTCAATGCTATGCATTTTTGAGGGGTCATGTATTCAAACAGAACAAAGAAACTCAGGAGAAGATGGCTAATTATTAAACTTTGAATTTTTAAAAAAGATTTATTTGTTTGTTTGTTTATTTATTTATTTATTTATTTATTTATTTATTTGAGAGAAAGAGTGTGTGTGGGGTCTGGGGATGGAAGGAAAGGAAGAGAGAGTCACGTGCAGACTCCACGCTGCCTGTGGAACCCAACAGAGGGCTCAATCTCACAACCCTGAGATCATGACCTGAGCTGAAACCAGGAGTCTGAAGCTCAACCGAATGTGCCACCCAGGTGCCCCTAAACTTCGAAATTTATGGCCAAAATAAACTCTGCCCTATGCAATGGAAGATTTTTTTGCAACTAACTAACATAGGGCTCTTGAACCCAAATAACAAGAATGGCAACCATAACATTTGACACTAGGCAAATTTTAACTTCTGAAAATACCAATAGTAACATAGACGGTGAGTTAGACAAGATTTTTAACCACCTGCCCTGCTCCTATTTCAAAAACAGGCTCTGTCTCAATTGGAAAATTAGGCAGGTATTATTTCTAGGGGGAGTAAAAGGTTTGTGAAAATGTCAGGGTCAATTCCATCCACACTTGCATTGCTGACCAATCTCCAATTCTACCTTAGCTTTAAAAATTATTTTAAATCTTCAATTAGTTTTGTAGGGCTGTGACTTGAAGATGTGTATCAGTGGCCCATTGAGACCAGGGATAGTAGCACAACATGGGCATAGTAAAAAGGCCCCAGTATACTGAATTATGGGTCTGCAATTTTTAATGCATCTCTTCTGTGAACTTGAAATTAACAAAAGGTAAATCCTCTCTTCATAGTTAAATAAATTTGACAGTGAGAAAGGATGTTTTCAGGGTAGAAAGTAGAATCACCCCAGAGAAATGTCTAGTAGGTGTCAACATTTGATCAAAGAGTTTTCACACCACTTTGCAATTAATTTAAAATCTAAAGGAGAAATCTCATCACCACCCAAGTGTGACATGAGAAGTTCAAAGAGAAAACATAAACTACATATTGACAAATAAGTCTATAAAAATCTTTCCAAGTTTAAAGATGAGTTAACACATACACACACATAAAACATCACAGGGTTAATGAAAAAACAATTTACTTCATAAAAGAAGTGGACACTTTCTGTGAAGAATCAAATAAAAAATAATATGAAATTATTTACCAGAGAACACTAAAAAAGTGTAAGGTTTCTGTTTATATGTTATTAACCAAATATAAGAAAATAAAGATGACCTAGAGTCTGAGAAGTAAAAGGAGGCAAATAGCTACAAGAGAAATGAAAGGATTATAAATCTGCAAAATAAAATGCATAAGAGGTAGCAAAAACTCAAAAAATATTCAAGAAAAAGCACATTAAAATTTTTAAAAGCCCTTGAAATGCTCTTCAAATATTGAGGATTCTCTAATTGCCAGTGGTATTCCAGAGTTTAACTACAATATGATTATGAAATGCAGAATGTAATAAGAAAATCACTGCCAATAAAGAATGGTTCAGTGAAACTCTTTTTAAAGACTAAGACTAAATTAAAAATGTTTCCAGGAAATGTAATCTGTTAGAGTTTACCATAATGAGATCCATTCTAAATGATATTTATAAAGAGGTATTCTAGGAAAAAGAAAAATAATCCCAGAAGAAAGTCTGAAATGCAAAAAAGTATCATCATCAAAAAAATCACTTTTTTAAAGCACCTATAATTTTATAGGTGAATATAAACAGACACACACCATATAAAATGGTAAAAGTAATGTACATTTCATTGGCTTAAAAAGAAAAATTAAATATCAGAAAATATCATGTTAGTCAATAGGGGAGTAATCAGAGTTATGTTTTAATCGCTTAAAAACAATAATAGACTGAATAATTTCTAAATAAGTGGAAAATAAAAAATAAATTGAACAAAAACATAAACAAACCAAACAAAGGTAAAAGAAGAGAAAGATGAATAGGGAGAAACTGGAAATACTACTACATAAATTAAATTGACAAAAATCATCGTTTTAAAAAGCCATAATTATTTGGAAATTAAAGATACTTCTAAATAAGTCATGCATCAAAAAACTCATAAGAACATTTTGAAAAGTTTTAGAACTAAATTATAAGTAATTCCGTATTTAATTGGAAAGAAACTAAAGTAGTACTTAGAAATATTTAGCACTGAATAGTTATAACCAAAAAGAGGAGAAGCTAATATTTACCTCAGCCTACCACTTAGATGTTTACAAAATAAACAAATAAAGACAAAAATAGAAAAAAAAGAAACTAACGAATGAGTACAAGGCAGTATATTAATTCATTTGAATATAAAAATATAATGAAAAGACCAACAAAGCCAACATGCTTTCCTTTGAAATAGGCCATAAAAATCAGTAACTATCTAGCAAACTTGATCAAAATATGAGAAAAGCACAAACAAACAATATTAGTTGGGAGGAGGAAATTTCTAGAATATGCAACTTTTAAAAACTTACTAAAGAGAGGCGCCTAAGTAGCTCAGTTGGTTAAACATCTGTCTTTAGCTCAGGTCATGATGCCAGGGTCCTGGGATGGAGCCCTGCATCAGGCTCCCTGCTCAGTGGGGAGTCTGCTTCTCCCTCTCTCCCCTGCTTGTGCTCTATCTCTTGCTATCTCTCTCTCTCTCTCAAATAAATAAATAAAATCTTTAAAAAAATAGATAAATAAAAAATAAAAAAATAAAAACTTACCAAAGAGAAAATTTAAAATGTGAACTATTCTATAATTATTAAAAAAGATAAACCAATAGTTGAAAATTTCCTCAGGTTTAACAGAAAAGATTGGGAATATTTTTATAAATTCTGAAGGAACAGATTGCAGGCATACCTCAGAGATATGTAGGTTCGGTTCCACACCACTGCAATAAGGTGAATATCTCAATAAGCAAGTCAAAAGAATCTTTTTGGTCTCTCAGTACATATCAAAGTTATATTTATACTGAATTTTACATTAGTAGCCTATTATTATTATTAACTTATTAAGTGTGCAATTGCATTATATCTAAAAAACACAATGTATATACCTTAGCAAAAAATACTTTATTGTTAAAGAAAAAGCCAACAATCATTTGAGCTTTTATTTTGTTTTTTTTAAGGATTTTATTTATTTATTTATTTATTTATTTATTTATTTATTTGAGAGAGAGAGAGAGAGAAAGCATGTGTGAGAGAGAGCACAAGTAGTGGGGAGGGACAGAAGGAGAGGGAGAAGCAGACGCCCAGCTAAAGAGACACCTCTCAGCTGAGCTTTTAGTAAGTTATAACCTTTTTCCTGGTGGAGAGTCTTGCCTAGATGTTGATGGCTGGTGACTGATCAGGGTGTAGTTGCTAAGTCTGGGGTGGCTGCAGCAGACTTTAAGAATAGGACAACAATGAAGTTAGCCTCATTGAATTGACTTCCCTTCACAAACAATTTCTCTGTAGCATGCTCTCCTGTTTGATAGCATTTTACCCACGACAGAACTTCCTTCAAAATTGTAGTCAATCCTCTCAAACCCTGCTGTGACTTTAACAACTAAGATTAGGTAATATTCCAAATCCTTCTTGGCATCTTCTCCAGGAGTAGATTCTATCTCAAGAAACCAGTTTCTTAGCTCATCCATAGGAAGCAACCCTTCATCCATTAAAATTTCATCGTGATATTGCAGCAATCTGATCACATTAGATTTAGGCTCCACTTTAGGCTCCACTTCAAATTCTAGTTCTCTTGCTATTTCTACCACATCTGCATTTGCTTCCTCCACTGAGGTCTTGAATCCGTCAAAGTCATCCATGAAGGTTGAAATCAACTTCTTCCAAATTTCTAAGAATGTTGATATTTTAACCTCTTCCCATGAATCATGAATGTTCTTAATGACATCTAGAATGCTTGAATCCTTTCCAGAAGGTTTTCAAATTACATTGCCCCGATCCATCACATGTATTACTGTGGTATCTACAGTATAACTATATATAAAACGTAAATGTGTTTCTTAAACAATAGAACTTGAAAGTCCAAAATGATCCATGGGCTGCAGAATGAAGGTCGTGTTAATAGGCATGAAAGCAACATTTATGTTGTTGTACATCTCCATCAGAGCTCTTGGGTGACCATGTGCATTGTCAATGAGCAATAATATTTTGAGAGGAATCTTTTTTTGAGCAGTAGGTCTTAACAATTGGCTTAAAATATTCAGTAAACCATGTTGTAAACAGATGTGCTGTCATCCAGGCTTTGTTGTTCCATTTAGAAAGCACAGGAAGATAAGATTTACCATAAGTCTTAAGACCCCTAGGATTTTCAAATAGTAAATGAGCATTGGCTTCAACTTAAAGTCACCAGCTGCATTGGCTCCTAGCAAGAGAATCAGCCTGTCCTACGATGCTTTGAAGCCAGACACTGACATCACATTTCTAGCTAGGAAAGTCCTACATAATAGAAAGGATGTTTTGGTTTACATTGAAAGTCTGCTGTTCAGTTTAGCCACCTTCACCAATAATTTTAGCTAGATCTGGATAACTCGCAGCTTCTCCAACAGCACTTGCTGCTTCATGTTGCACATTGATGTCATGGAGATGGCTTCTTTTCTTAAACTTCAGGAACCCAGCTCTAGTAGCTTCAAACTTTTCTTCTGCAGCTTCCACACCTGTCTCAGCCTTCACAGAATTGAAAACACTTTGGGTCTTGCCTAGGATTAGGTTTTGGCATAATAGAACATTGTGACTGGTTTGATCTTCTATTTAGACCACTAAAACTTTCTCCATATCAACAAGAAGGCTGCTTTGCTTTCTTATTCCTGTGTTGGCTGGAAGAGCACTTTTTATTTCCTTCCAGAAAACTTTTCTTTTATATTCACAACTTGAAAGTTTGGTGCAAAGTCCTAGTTTTTGGCCTATCTTGGCTTTTGACACACCTTCCTCACTAACTTTAATCATTTCTAGCTTTGATTTAAAGTGAGGAACATGTGGTTCATCCTTGACTTGAATACTTAGAGATCATTGTACGGTTATCAATTGTACTAATTTTAATATTGTTGTCTCCTAGAGAATAGGGAGGCCCAGGAGAGGGAGAGAGACTGGGAATGGCAGGTTGGTGTCACAGTCAGAACCTGCACAACTTGGATTAAGTTTGCTGTCTAATATGGGCACAGTTCATGGTGCACCCCCAAGACTACAATGGTATCATAAAAGATTACTGATCAAAGATCACCATAATGAATAGAATAATAATGAAAAAGTTTGAAATAACACTGTGAGAATAACCAAATGTGATACGAGACATCAAGTGAACAAATGTTATTAGAACAGCCACACTGATAGCCTTGTTCAACACAGGGTTGCCACAGACCTTCATTCTGTAAAAAATGAAATGTCTGCAAAGTTCAATAAAGCAAAACGATCAAACAGGTTATGCTTATATATAATTTTCACAAAATTCCCTCTAAAGAGTCTTTCAAGTGACAATTTCCATAATGCTTATCAGCTATTATGAACCTAATTCCAAAATATGATAGGATAAAAAAGGAAGGAAAATTGTAGGCCAGTTTCTCTTATAAATATGAATATAAAAATCTGTAATAAAATATTAGAAAACTGAATCCATCAATGTATATTAAAAAGCATAATATATATTATGTATATTAAAAATCATAACCAAGAATTGGTATCCTGCAATAATGTAAGATTTTCAAGCAGAATGTGATTTGGAAAATTCCTATGTCCTGGAAGGTAAAATTTCAATTCTGCTGGAGGTGCTGTTGAACCCTCAAGAAGTGGATGTCAGGGAAAGGAAAAGCTGAAGCTGTTCCCAATCCCAGGGCATAAGCGTTGACATTGCTCACTTGAGACTGGACTGGGACTTGTAGCTAACAACTCAAAGTCCATTTCCACGTGTTATGAGTACTGAGAACATGGCCTTTGGTCACCCTTCTGCTAGGCCTTCCCGCTTGTTGGACTTCCTTTCCATAACTAATCACCAGGTTCCCAGTCCTGCAACAGATCCAAACCTTTGAAATCTTCTTTTTCTTCTACTCGTTGATCTCAAATTATTACTGGGGAAAACCACCCTTTCCTCTTCCCTTCTTCTACCCCTCCATCAACCTCAACATTGTGGTTTTTATTCCCCATTCTCCTTAATGCCTCAAAACTTAAATCATTAGCCATGACAAATTTAAATTGAACTTTCCTTAAAAGCAAGAAGTTTAATTTTAATTTGAAAACCTTCCCAGAAGATGAAGGAAAAAATTATTGGAATGTCATTCTTTTAATATAAAAAGCCATGAAAAGGTGAGTTTCCATATTAAAAGAAAAGGTTAAACCCTTTATCATGCCATGTAAACATAGTTTCATGCACATTAATTTTTTACAAAGCATACAGTCTGAAACAACTTACTGCCATTTGAATAAAGCATCTTTTCTCTACAACATGAGTCACATTATGTTTTATAAAATGTAAGGTTCTAATCTGTTAGTACCCAATGAACATTTTATGGTGACAACTTATTTCCAGACAAATGAGTACACAACACAAAAACTAGTTCTTTTTTCTTAGACGATTGTATAGAAACTAGAAACACACTGGAAGTAGAGCAATTTCCACAAGAGAATAGAGGAGTTTTTAACCTCAATTGTCATAGAAAACCAAAGAGCAAGTGTTTATTTGATTCACCACTTAGAACATTTAAATAAACCCAAAGCCTGTCTGTAAGGCTTATGCTGTCTGATTAAGGAGTTTTAAAAGTTTGGGGACATTTCTCTGCAAATCAATCAACCTGATACACCACATAATAAAATAAAGTATAAAAACCTTATGATTCTCTCAATAGATGCAGAAAAAGTATTAACAAAATACAGCATCCTTTCTTGATAAAAACCTTCCACACTGTAGGGATAGGGGGAATATACCTCAACATCATAAAGGCCATATATGAAAGACACACAGATAATATCATCCTCAATGTTCTCAGTCAGGAACATGACAAGGATGTCCACTCTCACCAATGTTGCTCAACATAGTAACGGTAATCAGACAATGAAAAGAAGTAAAAGTCATCCAGATCTGCAAGGAAGAAGTCTAACTTTCACTATTTGCAGATTACATAATACTCTATGTAGAAAACCTAAACAACTCCACTGCAAAATTGTTAGAACTGATACAAGAATTCAGGAAAGTTGCGGGATATAAAGTCAATATGCAGAAATCTGTTGTATCTCTATACACCAATAATGAGTAGCAGAAAGAGAAATCAAGGAATCAATCTCATTTACACTTGCACCAAAACCCATAATATACCTAGGAATAAGCCTAACCAAAGAGGTAAAAGATCTGTACTCTGAAAACTATAGAACACTCATGAAAGAAATTGAAGAGAACATGAAGAAATGGAAAAACATTCCATGCTCATGCATTGGAAGAAAAAATACTGTTCAATTGTCTATTCTTCCTAAAACAATCGACACATTTAATGCAATCCCTATCAAAATACCAATAGCATTTTTCACAGAGCTGGAACAAACAATCCTAAAATTTGTATAGAACTATGAGAGACCCAGAATAGCCACAGTGATGTCCAAAAAGAAAAGCAAAGCTGAAGGCATCACAAGTCTGGACTTCAAGCTATATTTCAAAGCTGCAGTCATCAAGACAGGATGATACTGGCACAAAAACAGTCACATATTTCAACGGAACAGAATAGAAAACCCAGAAATGTATCCTCAACTCTATGGTCAACTAGTCTTTGAAAAGCAAGAAAGAATATCCAATGGGAAATAGTCTCTTTAACAAATGGTGTTGAGAAAACTGGACAGCAACATGCAGAAGTTTGAAACTGGACCATTTTCTTACAGTATACACAAAAATAAATTCAAAATGAGTGAAAGACTTAAATGTGAGACAGGAAACCATCAAAATCCTAGAGGAAAACACAGACTGTAACCTCCTTGAACTCGGCCACAGCAACTCAGCAACTTCTTACTAGACAGGTCTCCTGAGGCAAGGGAAACAAAAGCAAAAATGAACTATTGGGACTTCATCCACATAAAAATTTCATGCACAGTGAAGGAAACAATCAACAAAACTAAAAGACAGCCCACAAAATAGGAGAAGATATTTGCAGGGGATATATCTGACAAAGGGTTAGTATCCAAAATCTAGAAGAACTTACCAAATTCAACACCTAAAAAACAAGCCAGTTAATAAATGGGCAGAAGATACAAACAGACATTTTCCAAAGAAGACATCTAGATGGCCAACAGACACATGAAAATATGCTCAACATCACTCATCATCAAAACCACAATGAGATACACCTCACACCTGTCAAAATGGCTAAAATTAACAACACAGGAAGCAACAGATGTTGGCGAGGATGCAGAGAAAGGGGAACCCTCTTACACTGTTGGTGGGAATGCAAACTGGTGCAGCCACTCTGGAAAAGAATAAGGAGGTTCCTCAAAAAGTTAAAAATAGAACTATCCTATGACCCAGCAAATGTACTACTAGGTATTTACCCAAAGGATACAAAAATACAGATTCTAAGAAGTACATATGCCCAATGTTTTAGCAGCATTATCAACAATAATCAAAGAGCTCACGTGTCCATCCATTGATGAATGGATAAAGAGGTTGTGGTATATATTCATATACTACCTACACATAGGAATGTTACTCAGCCATCAAAAAGAATGAAATCTTGCCATTTGCAACCATCTTAATGGAACTAGAGTGTATTATGCTAAGGAAAATAAGTCAGAAAAAGACAAATACCATACGATTTCAGTCAAATGTGGAATTTAAGAAACAAAACAGATGAACACAAGGGAAGGGCAGGAGAAATAAAATAAACTTAAAACAAAGAGAGAGGCAAAGCATAAAAAACTCTTAACTATAGGGAACAAACTGAGGGTTTCTGGAGGGGAAGAGGGTGGGGGAGGGGCTAAATGGGTGATGGGTATTAAGGAGGGCACTTGTTGGGATGAGCGTTAGTGTTACATTTAAGTTATGAAGCACTAAATTCTACTCTTGAAACCAATACTATATTACACTATGTGTTAACTAACTTGAATTTAATTTTTTTAATCGTATTTATTTATTTGTTTATTTTTTTGTTTGACAGAGACAGAGAATGCACACAAGCAGGCAGAGCAGCAGGCAGAGGGAAAGGGAGAAACAGGCTACCCACTAAGATGAGAGCCCCACATGGGGTTTGACCCCAGGACCCTGGGATCATGACCCCAGCCCAAAGCAGACCCTCTACTGGCTGAGACACCCAGGTGCCCCAACTAACTTGAATTTAAATGAAAACTAGAAGAAAAATAAATAAATAAATAAATAAATAAATAAATAAATAAATAAAGTAAACCCTTAGGAAAAAAATAAAAGAAATTAGCACATTTTACTTCCTTGTTCTATTTCCCCATTGTGTTATTATACTCTGATATATTATTCTGGACTATTACCGTTAAATCTATATTTCTGCATTTTATGTACACTATTAAATTGCTTTTCATAGTTTCAATAAATATAACATTGACAACATACAAAAAAAGTTTAGGGATATTTCATGCTGTAATTTGACTGAATTATTCCATTAATATACTATCATAATATGTGAAACTGAAATATTTCTAATAATCCATGCAAATAAAGTATTCTGACTGCCTAATACTTAATTTCCTCAATTCCAAATGACTTATTTATTAAGATCTAGATGTTAACTTTCTGAATATATATGTACAAATACTAATTAAAGCTAAAAACTTGTTTTTGAGATAGTGTGTATCGCATCTTTAGAGAATTACTCTTCTCTTATTTTGTCTATATACACATCAATATGTCGTTTATTAAAATAATTTCCCCACATAGTTCTTTATATGCAACTATGCAATTTTTGGTTAGCCATAACTAACGTGACTAAATGTATAGTGTTTGAATAATAGAAATCATATTTTTAAAATAGAGTCCCATTTTTAGAGGAATGTCCGCTTGTGTATATATGTCTACCTATGGCTTCAATGAACTCCTTTATCTTGGGAAAAAATCATAACGTATGTAGTGATGTTTTGCACATGATTTTGAAGGAATAAGAGAATAGCTTTTAAAATTCCCTGAATCTTTCCACATAAGCATAACCCTTAATAAATTATTCAAAACATCTTTTAGAAAATACTTACATAACCATTAGTTTTAAAGTCCATGGATTTGTTGGTATTTTAATTTTAATATATTAAAAATCATTTCCCCCAATAAGTTATATTATTACTAATTATATTAAGTGAAAATGTTTATTTAAATATGTGTTAAAAAATGAGAAATAAGATATTTTCCAACTGAGAATAGATCCCGTAGAATTGTAAGAAAAAGAGTGAGACAGGTGCAGATAAAAAGCAAAACTGCTAAAGGCGCTGTGCTTCAAGTAGCAGAGCAGCGAGATCTTGATGGCGGCTATCCATGAATTTTAAAGGAAGTGAACAAGAAAACCAGTGAACCTTTAACTGACATTTTTTAAAGTTCACTAGACTTGGGAGAGATTCTAGAGGATTTGAAAGCAGCAAACATGACTATGTTATTTCAAAAGGGTCAAGATAGAAGCAAAAAAAAAAAATATTATGAGAGCAGCAAGTTGAGAAAAGTCTAAAGCTGCATGTGGAGAAAATATTAGAAAAATATTTTTATTTAAAATAATCATCACAAATATACTCATTGGATAATGTGCTTAAGTAATATAAATAGCACATGGAAGAAAATACATGTTTAAATCTGAAGTCAATGTTGATACTGAAATAAGCCTTGAATGGTCACAGGCACAGAAGAAAAGGAAAGTAAAACGTTCGAGTATTTGAAATGTTTTTGACGGGGTAAAGAAAAGGAAAAAAAAAAGAACATGCTTTAAATTTAGAAAACATGGATTTAGTATAGCACTTAATCTAGTGATAACTAAGTTACAAAGTGCAAAATCTCACTCAAATGTGCTAACGTAAAGGAGGATGAATATGAACGCATCGGAGGATCCCATGGGACCTAATTTTAGGAATATTTTCACACAGCCAAGCGAAATGACTGTCTGGGTCTATTTTCTCTATGAAATCAGCTTCTTTATTAAATTTTCTCTCCTCCTGTCCTTCCATCTGTCAGCTCTTGATCTTTAAGATTTTTAGTTCGCTTCTTTTACAGAGCAAGTTGGGTTTGGTTATCATTAGTCGCGTTCTGACCCTGACTCTTCCTGAGCTTCTCTTTAGTCCAATGGCTGTCACTATCGAGCCATGTGCTTCTCAAATTACATTTTAGAGAGAATCAGTTGGCGTAGGTCGGGGAAAACGTCCATTCTTCAGTCGGTAAGCTATGCTCAAAAAACTCCAGATCACCGGGTCTACTGGCACCACGCCTTAATCAGAAGCTAGTGAGGTCCGCTTCCCATAGAGGAGTGGTGTAGGTAGTCTGTTTTCTGGGTCATCAATTTGGAAGACCTTGTTCAAAGATTTTGGAATGTTGTTCAACACAATATGGTGATGATAAGGATGTAAGTCCTTTGTAGTGTGTTAGAGAGCAAGAGTATGTCAATGTACTGTACTGTATGTGACAAAATAATTGTTGCCGTTATTACTGGTTCTTATTCTGTTTTCATTTTTATCCAATACAGAAGGGGTAGCCATTGACAAGTCTATAAAAAGGTGATGACTAACAATGAGATTAATATTTTAGATGTATTTATTATTGATATTAATACCTTTCTAAAATTAACAAAAAAGAAGAGGAAAACAACATAGTTATAAGCTTCTCCATATTCTTTTTTTTTTTTTTTTAAGATTTAATTTATTTATTTGAGAGAGAGCACAAGCAGGGGGAGCAGCAGAGGGAGAGGGAGAAGCAGGCTCTGGGCTGAGCAGGGAGCCCGATGCGAGGCACTTTTCCATATTCTAGTTGCAATATTACTGGGTCCTTAAGTAAGAAATGGTCAACTGGGCTGGCAAGAAGGCATTGAACATAAAGGAGATATAGGCTGTATGGAATTAAGGGGACCCAGCAAATAATTAGATGTAGAAAGAGAAGAGCAGGATTGTATTCATATTTCTAACATGGGTGACTTGGGGATGAAATTGAAATTCCCCCCAATATGAACACTGAAGAAGTAGCATGTTCAGTGTGTGAATGGCTGAGAGGGAAGATGGGAGATGGCATTCATCCGAGTTTTTTTCAAACCATTTCAAACAATTGAAATTATTGGAATATTACTGAGTGATTACAAAGTCAATGAGGTCCACAGAACTAGGCTCAGGAAACTGGCAGAAGTGTCGAATGTCAGACAGTGAGAGTTCCTACAGCATTGTGCCATGCAGTGAGCTGCCTACCGGTAGTCTGTTGGCATCATCTCAGCCTCCTGCACCACTAATAATTTCCAATTTTTGACCTGCACTTCCCTGCTATTCCCTAAGGATCCAACTTTCAGGTGAGAGCTAACTAACCAGCAAACCTACATTCCCTGTTGTGGTTTACTAGACATGAAGAAGACGTTTTTGTTTTCCTTCCTAGACAACAAAGTCCTGCCCTCCCATCCAGGGATATAGGTAGGATATTCTGCTTAAAGAAAAAAAATGCTTTCAGATATCAGCTGGCCGAAGATAAAATAATAAATAAAATGACAAATATCCTCAATGGAGAGTCAGTGAGGTGAGAAGCCTCTGTGGAAGATTCCACCTATATAGCTGCCTGTGGGATTCTGGAACCTCAAATAGAGATTTGGGTTTGTTTTTTGTTTTTCTTTTCTTTCTTTGTTTTCCTTTTTTCCCCAACATATGGTTAATGGCTAAAGCTGTAGCAATAGCTGTGATCCTTCAGGAAGTAAATCTACATTAGGAAGAGGAAAGATTGCAGAATATTAAGGATCAGTGATCTTTAAACATAAGAAAAGATACGGTAGCCCATAAAGCAGAATGTGAATAGTCAACAAAGCAGGGAAAGAACTTCAAATGAGTAGCGCTCATAAATTTCAAAAGAAATGAGTTTCAGAGGAGAGATCAGCCAACCATGTTGAAAGCTACTTCCGTGGGGTAACACACCAGCTAGCAACCGACATTAATATTAGGAGGTCCTCGATGACTATTAATCCTATGAAAGCTCGAAATAGGGGCTGGTAATTATTGGATTGAGAGAGTAGCAGAAAACAGTGAATCAAAGGCAGTCAGCATGGAAAATATGTTTAATTTTCTTTCTTTTTTTTTTTTACTCTTAGAAAAAAGAGAAAAGAGTGGTAGATAGGTTTTGTTGTGCCGTTACTTGTTTGAATGTCTATTTGAGAATAACATTAATGTAATGAAGGGCTGGTAGGAAGGAGCTTGCGGGTGTGGGGGTTGAAGTCTTGGATGACAGGGAATTTTGGAAGAACTTCAGAACTGACACTTGATAATGAGAGATTGTAATTACTAAAATCATTTTATCTCTTATGGTTTCTCTCCTCAACGTGAAATATTTATACAAATACACACAAGGAAGAAGAGGAGAAGGAAGAGGAAAGAAAGAAAGGTAGGAAAAGTACAATACGACGAAGATGCAAAAAACATAAGAAAAAAAGAAAATTAAAAAAAAAATCACTGCAGAGAAGCACAGAAGGCATAAGGTATTCTGCACAGCTATCTACTTTACTTTTTTTCTGAAAAAGACAAGTACTTTTTTTTTAAATACAGGCTAAATATTTTGTAATAATGCCTTTAGATAAGGAATCCACTGATGTCTTCTCAGGCAGAAATTTCTATATAAAGCATAGGTAATTAGGGCCTCAGGTTATGTATGAACATCTAATGGCCCAATTAGTCCTTCAGGGAAGCTAGGTTTATTGTTCCATTGTTTCCTCTGCAGTGTTTCCAATTTTAATGTAGTCTCCCTATTTAGAAAACTTACTTTGTACTTTGACTCCACTTGAAAATTAAGGAACTTTTGGCTCTGATTTTTATATATATGTGTATATATATATATATATATATATATATATATATAATTTATATATAAAAAACAGTATCTATTTCTCTCTTTCTCTGCTTCCCTCTCTCTCCTCATACACTCAAACAAGGTCAGTATAGTTGACCTCTGACAAACACCCTCTCTTTAAACTTTGGTGAAACTCCTCTGAACCCTGCTCTCAGCTAGGCCCCTCCTTGCTAGACCACGTGGATCTGGCACAGCCTAGTTTTAGTAAGAATGCTGCTGTCAGAGCAAATCTCCCACCCTTGATATCTGGTCATTCTAGATATCTAATTAAATTCTGCGTTTTCCTCCACCCATCCAGATGATGTCTCATCCCTCTGCCCACCTTCAGTAAGAATTTTATTTGGTCAGTTACCAAGAATTCCTTCTACCCTTGGTGTCTCCTTTTAGCAATTTCCCATTCACCAACCCCCCAACCCTGTTCCTTGGCTATAAATTCCTACTTTTCCTTGTCAGTCAGAATGGAGCCCAGTTCTATAACAAGGTCTCTTCCCCTACTGCAATAGTTCCTGAATAAAATCTGTTTTTATCTCTTTAACTACTGTATAGCCTTATTTTCCTCAACACTTCTTTCTATTCTAACTTAAAACTCATTCATATACTAAATAAATGCTTGTATGTTTGTTGTTTTACCAATAAAATAATTTAAAAATTTCCAACTTTCACTTAATAATAATTGTATTATTCAGTAACTTTTATTCAGACATGTTATAAATTTGTTTCCAAAATACATACCCCTTTCCCTGAATTTTTTATTTGCAATGAACTCTTGCCCTATCAATGGATATTATATGATTGATTTTGATCTTAGATACTCCTAGCTTTGGTAAGATATGAAAATAAAAAGATTCTTGCTTATATTTCATAAAAATATAGTCATTTGGGGCTATCCTTTATTATCAGATTAAAAAGTCTGTTTAATAATATGTGCATTTTCTATTAATAAAGGAGGTAATATAGAGTGGTCTTAGAATGTTTATTAAATTGTCATGATAAATATAAGGGTACTATTCTCCTCCCATTCATTTTATGCATTATCATCATTCTTCTTTACACCCCATAATTTGAAATGCCCTGCAATATATTCATATTTATTTGAACTAAAATGCAAAGGAATGCACATGCATTTTTACTGGTTTGAGTGTGCTTTATTACCAAGCTCTATCCAAACATCTAACATGATAACTAAAATTGTAAATGAACTACAATACTTAAGCTCATTGTCAGAGCTTCCCTTTTCCATGCAATTTCATACAAATTAAATAAATCACAATGGATCCATTATTTATCTTGGTAAGTTACTTTGTAACAACTATGTTGCCATATGATGCAAAGAATCCACATATTCTTTGAACTAGTTTTACTTGTTTTGTATTCTAGAAAAATATCCAGATTGATCTATCTTCTATTTCTGATGATTCTTTGCATGTTTCTTGTGCAGTATCTTTCCATGAGTCAAAGGTGTTCTATTTTATTTCTGTTTAGACCAATACTGCTGCCCTCTTTAAGATCGGGTTCATTTCATTCAAATGAATACTGGAGTTAAAAGGGAATTGCCAATTTAGTAATCTCCTACTCTGCCCACTCCCTGCCAGTTTCCCCCGGGTCAGCCTTTGATTGGATGAGAAATTTATGCATTTTTGCAGAAGTCTAATCAGAATGCATGCTGAAAAACTTCACTGCACAATGGAGATGACTGCAAAAACCCCAGAGTTTATGTAAATAAGGGGGTGTTCAAGGCAGCCAATCTAGGACTCAAAAAGCTTGATTTGAGTGTGCCCAAGAATAGCTATAGAAAAGCATCCCTAGTTTGCATTTTAGCGGATGAGTTCTCCTTGCCGATTTTTGCATCAAAGTTAGTTCAACTCTTTAAAGGAAAACAAAAGCATTACAAAATACGCTTTGTTTTTTTCAAAGCACAGCCAAGGACTGCCAGTTAATTAAATTAATTCACTTTTTTTAAAACGTTATCATTACATAAAAAAAATAAGTGTAAGTGCAATCTTTGTCAAGAGTCAATTCAGTCATCGTTAAAGTCACTCAAAATAATCTACCTGTTATCCACTCCTTCCTTTGATGTACATTAGTCAGTCATTTGTATTAGATGTTAATATACACAATCTCACTTCTGTTTATTTTGTAATATTTCTATATAAAATATTAGGTGAGGTAAGAGTGGCTTTCTCAGTTCTTATGTTGCATCAACCAAAACCAAATAAAAATGCACGTATTCAAGGGAGTTTTTGAATAATATCTCAAAACTTCCATATCATTCCAAATTGTTTGGTACTTTGGATATGCTCAATATTAATTTTATTATAGCATAAACACATTTGTTTGTCAGTGCTCTCCAAGACCCTTTTTCCCCCCACCAAGGATTGGTCGTATTTGAAGATATATGTGTCATCCTAATTGCAGCTGTGTGACAAGATAATCACATAGAGGTGGCTTTCTCCTATTGCTTCCATGTCAATAATGGTAAATAGCCTGTGGTAGGTTGAAAATGGCCAGCTATGTCTGAGCCCTACTCCCTGGAATCTGTTCAAATGACTTCATTTGGAAAAAAAGATCTTTGCCCATATGATTAAGTTAAGGATCTTGAGATGAGAAAACCATCCTAGATTATCAGGGTAGTCCCTGACTGTGATCACAAGTGTCTATATAAGAGAGCCAGAGGGAAATTAGATGCACACCCAGAGGAGAAGGTGACGTGAACACAAAGGCATGACTAGAGTGGTGAGGCCACCAGCCAAGGGATGCCAAGGGTATGCCAGCAGCCATCAGAAGCTAGAAGAGGCAAGGGATAGATTCTCTCCAACAACCTCTGGAGATAGCACAGACCTTTGACATCTTGATTTTGGAATCCCCGCCTCTGGCACCATGAAGGAATAGATTCTGTTGTTTTAAGCCACCAAGGTTTTACTCGTTTGTTACAGCAACACTAGGAAATGAAATCTCATCCTTGGGCTGTTTTCCTCTGGCAAACCCGGGACATCTCTCTTCTTCTCTTACACATTCTTTTGAGAGTGTTCAGATTGGTAAGGTTCAGGTATGTTGGCAAGTTAAAATTCTTCCAGTTGTCTCTTTATTTTCCCTACCTTGAAGGAATCTAAGACTAAAATCTGAGACTTGAATTTTCCTGAGTAGGAAGTAGGGAGAAAAGTGTCCAAAATAAAGTTCTTGGTCTGAAGTTATTCAGAGCAATTTTTGGAAAACAGGATTCTATGTATCAAACTATTCAGTTATCATATTTATTTAAATTGGAGTTTGGGACAAAAAAAGCTTCAACTAATGATATGTGTATCATGGCATTTACTATCTTTATTCTGTATATATTTCCTATAGTACCTTATAAGTTGGGGTGATCAGTCTAATGCAATATTTGGACACTGTTATATCTTCTGGCCAATTATTACATAAAAATATTGAATCATAAATAAGTAAAATTTGTTACTATTTTGAAATAAAATTCTGAAATTGGAATTTATAGAAATTATTTATTTATATTAAATTATTATTATAATTTCTGTAGGCTTTATTACTCCAGAGAGGTAAAGCAAGTTTTTTTCAAAATTCTGCTAGTAATCTAGCTTGTCAGTTTAAGCTAGAAAGAAAAAAAATGACAAAAAGCCCACTACAAAAGAGACTCTCAGGTACGTGATAAAGCATTATTTTATGTGCCACCAACATTGTGTATTATAAAGGTAAAGCAAACTCTTAAAGAACCAGTACCCAGAGCAAACACAGAAAAGAGAGAGAGAGAGAGATCTTAGACCTATAGTAAGTCAGCGTATTGATATATCTAAGGGCCCTGAAGTAGTTAGTACTTGATTCAAGGCAGAAGTGGAGTTTCTCCACTCTTCATCTTCAAGTAAAGACGAATGGGCTTTCATAATGGACCTTGCTCTGACAATGGGAATAAATGACTGTGATATCTGAACACTCTCAAGGAGACCCAGAGATTCAATATGCAAAGTCTTTCATTTTATCATTGAAAGTACAGCCTTGGATTATTACTGACAGCCAAGATGCAGTTAAAGTAAAGGTCATGCAGACTATTGACAATAATAAATTTTAAGATTTGGTATCTTTTTTCTCAGGCCTTCTTCAAGTCATTTATCAAAAAAAAAAAAAAAGATAAAGAAAAGAAAAGAAAAAAAAGTACTTTGCCCTAGCGCAGTTTAAAACAACATATGCATTTTTCAGATTAATTATGAATTCCAAAAAAACCCCCGTAGTTTTCAAAATTGTGTTAATAAAACTATTCTCTAAATTCCTAAGAATATCAAATATTATAGGGGCACCTGGGTGGCTCATTCAGCTAAGCCTCTGACTGTTGGGTTCCCCTCAGGTCATGATCTCATGGGTCTTGAGATCGAGGCAGGAGTGGGGCTCTGCGCTCAGGGCAGTCAGCTTGAGATTCTCTCTCTGCCCCTCCCCCCACTTGTGCTCTCACACACTCTCTCTCTAAAAGATAAATAAATAAATCTTTAAAAAAGAATAGCAAATCCTATGAAGACTGGTAGCATAGTGTAACTGAGGTAATTATAGTCCCATATTTTGATCAAGTTTCACAATATATAATAGAGATTCTTTTTATTATATATACCTGAGATTTATAGATCCTCAATTTTTAAACTAATTGCCTATTTTAATTACTTATTAATAGTTGCTGTCTCAAAATCAAGAACAAAAATAAACCTTCAAACACACTATTAATCTGTGGTTGAGATATTCATAGTTAAACTGTGTGGAAAAGTAGAAAACGATTTATTTTCTCTTTTATAAAAAATTGTCTTCTTGTAGTAATATATTTATATCAACAAAATTATTTATGTCTAAAATTACAATTCAAGATAAACTTTATTTTAGAACTTTATTTTTAATGGATATCAACTTTCTTCCTCATTTAGATTGCCCTTAACTGTTCACTTTTAATTTGCCAGTTCCCTATATTCTCCACAGTTACAATGTATATAGTTTCTGATTTGCTGCAATATAGGAAAAGTCCATTTGGTTTAAGGCTTATTTATTTATTTGAAAGGATATCTTGGAGAAACTAAAACTTTCTGACTATAAAAGCAATAAATATAACAAATGGCAATACTTTATTAAAACTTCCTGAAAATACATTCAGAGTATAGTATGTGGAAATACTTGATTCAAATTGTAAAATCCCCCCAGACAAAAAATTCGACCAATTTTTATAACATAATGAGATCAGCATAAGGGATGACAGAGGAAATCATAGACGTCACAAAAATTAGAGATAAGGATTTATTAACAACCAGTATCTAAACACGTAATAAAAAATGGATACCATCAACTCAGCCCAGGGCTCTTCTGTTTGCACTAGCTCTTCCAATGCACAATTAAGGAAACACACACAAGAATAACTGTCAGAACTATTGTTTCTCTGTGGGCTCTGAATTGTGACCAGGAGAACTGCATAGCAGGATCAGGAGCTGGAGAACCTCAGACATCTCATTATTTACTCTTCCATATTTCTTCAGCCCAACCACAATTGAGGAACATAAAGGAACACTTTCCAAGAAGAGGTCCGTTCTTATCAGGGACACAAATTAGCAAGAATAATCTCTGCTCCTAACTCTGGCAGAAGCCTTTAAGAGGAGGAGTAGATCCAAATGCATCTTTACTGTATAAATTACAAGTACACAGAACAGCTGGGTAATGTTTTCTGGAAGTGCCGCTCTTCAGAGCTCAGGCTATAAGTGTGATATGCCATGTAAACTTGAAATGCACATTTTAACAATCCGGTGCCATGTAGATTTAGACAGTGACAGAAAACAGTTTAATATCTCACTGCAATTTAACAAACATATATTAATCACCTCCAGGGTGACTGCACAGTGTCATTTACTTGGGTGACATAAAATGTGGCAAGAATAGTCTGCACTGTAATAATTGCAAAAAGAAACATACATAGACCTCTTTAGCTTTACAGTACACTTATATTATGA
Source organism: Ursus arctos (assembly GCF_023065955.2). Classification (NCBI taxonomy): domain Eukaryota; kingdom Metazoa; phylum Chordata; class Mammalia; order Carnivora; family Ursidae; genus Ursus; species Ursus arctos. The sequence continues at coordinate 25,265,042 of NW_026622775.1, forward strand.
ATATATGCATTTTATATAATTTCTTTATAAAAGTATATTATGGCAATGGAAGTTTGCAAATGTTCTGTATTAATAATTATGGCTAATATTAAAAGCAAAAGATTGTACTGATACAAAATCTTCCTGCCAAAAACTATATAATAGTTCCTGGTCCCTGGTATAGTTCCAAACTATTGATTGATTGGCTATAATTTAGCGACTCCATAAAAAAGTCCACAAATATAGAAAAAAAGTAATATAGGCAATAAAAAGGTATTTTCTTAACAATAATAATATTAATAATAAACCTGTATTGAGCACTTGTCACATACCAGGCAGTGTCTCAGTGTCTCAGCTCTTTACATGCACTAAATTATTTAACCATTTCAACATCCTAGGCACTCAGTGATTATTCATTTCAACCTTAAATAAGAAAAAAATAGAAGCACACAGGTAAACCTAGCCAAATTTACAGAGATGTGAGGGGCAGAGCTAAGACTCATAGCATGACAACTTGAATGCTGGGCTGTGGTACTTTGATTTACGTGCACATTTGTTGAAGTGTCTTTGAGTTTAGAAACTTAACTCTTAAGTACGATGTTGCTGCATCAATTAAGGCATGGTATTTTAGTTGAAAAATTGACATTTCAAAATGACTGATGAGTAGAATGTTGATAATGCTATTGAATGCATGCAGAATCAAAACTGAAACAGTGTTTGGACCCAAATCTTAAAGTGGCTTTTGCCTTTCGCCTTACTCTGTAATTTTGGTGCAGTTAGCCCCTGGGAGCATCTGTTTCTTCATTTCTGCAATGAGAAGGTAGATACATCCTTATAACCTCATTATGAGGATTGACCTAGAGGCAGTTCCTGGTAACAAACTTCTCTGTAAACATTGTAGTTATTTTTGTTAATATTAAAATTTGCAGATTAAAGTTGAAATAACTTATTTGTTACACTCTATGAACATCTTTTCTAAAATACAACTCATGAGGCGATAAGCCTCGACATTTTAGCATTATAATTCATATTTCCTTTTACTATAAAACTTCCTCATATTTTTATGCTTTCCACTTAAAGGAGTGTTGTCCTATTTAAGAGCTGAAGCTATCTGTAGGTTATGCATGTCACAAAAGCAAGGATCACACTTTTCTCGTTATCAAACCTACATGTGTCAAGCTCTAGTGAATCGATTGGATCCTCTCCTTCTTGATGACAATACTACTAGAGCAATTAACAAGGTGGAAAAACACACCCACAAATACACACGTGCATCTATTTTAGTTTATAATAGTCTGACACACCAAAATTTTCTAATTCCAGATTTCTAATTTTAAAAATATATGTTAATACAGTTACTCATTTAACATGCCCGTGTCGAGTGGTCAGAAAAATTGTATTTGATTTATTAAATAGTCACCTATTGAAAACTGAGAATATGATAGACTTTGGTTCTTCTCCATAAAGTGTTTGCCTTTTACCAGTATTTGAGAGATGAACGACTTTTCCTGCTCCCTCTGTGCTGAGCCCATGGAGGGATAACTGTGGAGAGTGCCTGCATGTCCAGTAAGAACCGTTCATTGTTTTGGTCTGTGGGTCTCCTGGACACAAGCCCCACGGGCTTCCAAAGGTACATGTATTGGAAGCCAGTCCCTCCATTGGGAGTCTTAAAAGTTAGGGTGCTAAATGTGGGGTCCAAACTCTTTGCTTCTCAGTGAGAAGCTCGGAGTTAAGGTTTCCATTCAATTGTATGTCACTGTGTTTGGGGTGGGACTTAGCCTTTCCTAACCATTTTGATGTGGGTATTTTCTAATTTGTCTAATGTGTAGGAGTCACTTAACTAGTTTCTGGATCTCTTGGAGAGGAAATTGATCCACGTATAGCAGTACATTTGGTGCATTTGTGGGAGGAGGGGACTCAGGAGCCTCCTATGGCACCATCTTCGTCAACTCCCCCCAAGATCATACATTTGAATAATAACCAAAACAGAAATATTCTCTTCCAATCACCAGGTATATTTGGATTTTTTATATAATGTGCAGTACATCAAGAATTTGTATATTCAATTATTTTTTTTTTTTTACAATTACTTTACATTATTTTTGGAAACGTGAAGTTGAGACTGAATTTTTGGAACTTCTAATGTTTATTTACAAAATGACTACTACAATAAATGTTTTGCCTTCAAAGTGGTAGATGAAAAGTACTATAACAAAACAGTTGGCAGCAGATAATACCTGCCATTGTACAGCTGCCACTTCACATTTTTTAATCCACTGAGTGCATACTTACTAAGAGTTCTAAATATGAGGAAATAACTTTCAAGTTCCTTGGAAATGCAAAAGGCAATTATGTTGCTCTATGCTCAACTGCATTTCTGGAGATGAAAGAAAGAAAAAAGGAAAGGAAAGGAAAGGAAAGGAAAGGAAAGGAAAGGAAAGGAAAGGAAAGGAAAGGAGCGAACCATTTGTTCATTAATTCTCCTAACACCTGAATCTTTTGATATTTTGTTCAATGATTCTTCTAACGCCATTTTCCCAAAAAAAGTCAACAGTTTAATCACTTTTATGAAGTTAAAGAAGGTTCATTATCGTTTTCAGATGTTACTAAACATGGGAATAAAAGCATCTGGATTACTGACTGAAAGATGTGAGGTAAAGCATACATTACTTAATTACAAGGAAATTGAACAGAAAAGGAATGGCTCTGGGAGCAGGTCTCACATCTGTTTCCTGTGTCACAACCCATATTGAGAATACATGATGCTTCAGGATTCCCAAGTTTATACTTTAACCGAAAAGGTAGGGTTGTATTTTATCATGACTTGCCTGTTCTTTAGATGTTAATGCTTCATGCCTCTATCAGCAAGAATAAATCTTGTTTATTGGCTCTCAGTTGTTGGTTGGTAGGTTGATCGGCTTGCTCTGTTATTTTGTTATTTGTGTTGTTGTCACAGGTATTTTCCATATTCATGACTGTCTTCATATTTTGAATTTTCTTTTCAATAAATAGAGGCATTCTTATATATTGAATCTTACATGCTCCTTACACATAAGTACCCATTCTCCTAGACAGCGATGTCATGTGTAGATGACCTAATTTCACAATCAGAGGATACCCCCATAAGATTTGAACTCAGAAGTGAGCATTGTGATGAAATAGGCTTTCTCAGACATTAATTTTTACAGGTATGCTGAGGAGCCAAATATCAGCCCTCAATGGTGGCAGACAGTTGCAGTGACCGCAAGTTCTCAGTGATAGGAAGCCTGATTCCAGTAGAGGGACTACATCTATGCCAGCAGCACAGCAAGTGTAGTAAAGCATTGATTTCTCTTAACTTCTGAGCAGTTCTGAAACCTACCTAATATCATTTAATAAACCAATTTACTGCTTAAACTATCCAGATTCGATTTGTGCATTTTACATTCTTTTCTAAGAACCCTGGTGATTTTGTTTATACGTATGCTTGCTTAAAGAATAAGAGAAATTTAGACTATTTTCTGAGTTGTATGTATGGGTCTGTCAATATACATGACAATTAAATTTCTAAGATGTATAGAGGACATGATCCTCTACTCTCAAAACTTTGCAAGCACTGATTACTTTGCTTTTAGCATTTTTATTGTCCCCAGTTGACAAAGACATGAACCAGAAAAATGTAAACAGGAGGTGCCTCTTATCATTTGCGCTCTCATTCATTTTGCTGTGAATATAGTATGACTTTTTTTTATTATTATTATTATATTATGTTAGTCACCATACAGTACATCCCTGGTTTTTGATGTAAAGTTCGATGATTCATTAGTTGCGTATAACACCCAGTGCACCATGCAATATGTGCCCTCCTTACTACCCATCACTGGTCTATCCCATTCCCCCACCCCCCTCCCCTCCGAAGCCCTCAGTTTGTTTCTCAGAGTCCATAGTCTCTCATGCTTCATTCCCCCTTCTGATAACACCCCCTTTCTTTATCCCTTTCTTCTCCTACCGATCTTCCTAGTTCTTATGTTCCATAGATGAGAGAAACCATATGATAATTGTCTTTCTCTGCTTGACTTATTTCATTAAGCATTATCTCCTCCAGTGCCATCCATGTTGCAGCATATGTTGAGAACTCATTCTTTCTGATAGCTGAGTAATATTCCATTGTATATATGGACCACAACTTCTTAATCCAGTCATCTGTTGAAGGGCATCTCGGCTCCTTCCATGATTTAGCTATTGTGGACAGAGCTGCTATGAACATTGGGGTGAACAGAGTATGACCTTCAACTTAAATACTTATACATCATTTTCAAATCAGTAAGTTTATAGCTATGTTTTGTGTAATAATTTTCCTAAAAATTTTTAGGTTTCTGTCAAGAACACTTTTCATTCTTATACTTGATCTCTACTCTCTGTCCCCAGTTATATATTGTTCTTTCCATGTTTTTTTGTCTTTTCATTCTGGTAAAGAATCCCAAGTTGGTTACCAGCATCACTGATGTGTTTTTCCACATCATAACCTTGTACTGTAACTACATCCAATATGAACATTTTTCTGCTAATCGAAATAAGATATAAAATAAGATATAAAAATAAGATATGTCCTCATATTTCTTTTTTAAAAAAATTTATTTATTTACTTATTTGAGAAGAGAAGAGAGAGAGAGTGAAAGCCGGGGGAGAGAGAGGGACAAGCAGACACTGCAATGAGTGCAGACAACCTGGGGTTTGATCCCAGGATATGAGATCACCATCTGAGCCAAAACCAAGAGTGTGAAACTCAACTCACTGAGCCACCCACGTGCACCAAGTCTTCATATTTCTTGATATACCTTACTACAGATACACATTCCATCCTCTATGGAAGTCTTTATATTAGTTGATATAATATCTCTTAGCTTTAATCATACCATGGTTCATAAAATTATAGCATACAAATGCTATGTCTGATGCAAAACAATTATTTATGTCTCATCTAAGACAAACATACTGAAAATAAAATCATCCAAAATATAAATTTCAGTGCCTAGACACACTAAGTAATTTTGTTAGAAGTTCTCTAACGATCCTGAGGCTCTGCCTTCTCCGTACACAAAACCCTTCAGGGTCCAGCAAGAGGTCCCCGATCTACATTCATTCTGAAGTTACACTGGAAGCGTCATTATCGCCATCTCTGCCTCAGAGACACAGGATCAGCCACATACTTTCAGATGTGTGTCTGCATGAAGTAACTTGCATTAGGATCAATTTTTAAGGGAAGAGAAGTCTCTTACACCATTTTTTCCAATATTCTGAGAGTCTTTAGAAATAGCCTTCTATTTTAAAGCCTGTATGATATTAGTGCCTGACTAAATCAGTTGAGCACAGCTAGAAAAGATATTAGAAATCCAAGGAAATGCTGAAGTATGTAAGTTTACTTCATGTTCTAAGGCTCTGTAGGAGATAATTACATGTATCAATGCATCTGTCTTTCTCTCCATCTTTTCCCCTCAATCTCCTTTTTTAACTTATGCTTCTGGCTTTTTAACCAGGTGTTCTAGGCTTCTCGTTCCCATTTAGTAGATGTCAGTACTCTTTGTATCCTATCATGGATACTACAGTGCCTAAAATGCTGCCTTCTATTCTAAGAGTAGATCATATCAATGAGGCTCTTTCTCTAAATTTTCAGAATTTATTCATTTTCTTTCACTATTTAATTTCGTAAATATTTGTCAAGCACCTAATTAGTCTCAGGCACTCCAGTAAGTACAGAGAATAGAACAGTGAATGAAACAGTATGCTCACTGAGTATGTAATCTAGTCAGCAAAACCACCACTAGCAGACAGATAAATAAAGAAATCATAGTTCAAATGCAATACGCACTATGAAGACAATAACAGGATAATAGGAACTTGAATGACTCCATGTGTGTGTGGAGGGGAGGGGCACCTTACAGTGAAATTATTATGAATATTGTTATTCATGTTTACCTATTGTTGAAAGGAGGGTGGGTATCCAAATACAGTTAACTTTGATGGATACTTGCATGAACCTACAGATCATAGTATGCATAATTCCTAACCCAATTTCCAATATTTATCTGCCATTTATCTACTGAGTGTTTTCATCCCTTGATATGGGTCTTCTTCCATCTACCTTAAATGTGTAGAACACTCATAACAGATGGAGAAAAAATACAAAGAAAAGCCCTGTTAGAGCTTATCTTATTTCCCCTCCTCAATTAGTGCTCCAGTCATAATAGTTACAGTCTCAGCTTTCAAGTCATTTCCATTAATTCTTTTCCTTCCCTTATCCCAATTTTTTATTTGCATGTGTATGGGTTTTTTTTTTTAATTATAGTACCTTAAGTGAATAAAAAAATAAGACAGTATCAGGGTCAGAGTGGGGGGCATGGGAAACTGTAACACTGCCTAAAATTTAGTATGCAGTCAGTAGAAGGATGGCTATTCAGTTTTCTGCTTGGTTGAGATTTTGTTTCGGATCCAGGGATTAGAGAAAGGGGGAAGAAATAAAGGTCTTTCTATCTACTTTCTGGCAGGCAGACACACTAGTAGCATCATACTGATTGTATATTTAATCCACTCTCCTTGGCCTTGTAGTTAATGGAAATTCCTCTCATATTCTGACAATAAGTTGACAGTGAGTCCCAGTTCACAGTGTTGTGCAATTTCATCTTTTTAAAGTCTCTTCCTAACAACTTTAGAGGGAAGGTGGAGGAGGCTATTTCAAGGACTGCTAGCCAGATGACATTTTCAACTGGAAATGAAAGTATAGGTTTTGAGTCTCCACTATATCTGTGAATTCTGTATAAGAAATAATTTGTTCAACAACGAAACAGATGTGCTACATACTGACCTCATAGAAAAAGTGGGAGAGTTAAAGCTAAGTAAATAGGATACACAGTTTGCAAAATTTCCATTGTGATCTCCATTACACTTTTTTTTCTTTACCATTTGTTTCATTTATAAACTATTTCTCATACACTCACCAAGTCAATTACCATGTAAAGAATGTATAAAAAATATTGAATAAAAGAAAAGTTACTTGACATCTTCACTACAATTATATTTTTCCGGGAAATTATAGACTGGAAGAATTGGATCTTTTTTAATATTAAAATGTGAAAATCATATACAAACAATTTATGTTGTTTGCTATGCTCACAAAGACTTTTCTTGAAATATTTTTAATCTAGTTATGGATTAATGGATATTAGTGGAGCACCAACTGCTTTTCTGCACTGCTCCAGGCACCATACATAGGAATAAATAGAACAGATAAATACTGCCTACGTGGAGCTTACTTTATTCCCTTTTATATGGCTTTGCTAAATTTTCATGCATCCTTCAATTTTTGTATCCAATGCTGCTTTTCCTAGACTGTCTACTAGTTCTTAATTATAAGCTCTTTGAAGATGGAAACCATATCGATACCCTCTTAAAGCTCCCAATCTAGTTATTAAATATGTGCTTATTGAATAAAAACATATTTAACTACATAGATATGCCTTTCACAGAAAATAGCATTCCTGAGTGTCCTAGTAGTTACCCCCCAGAAAAAGTCCCTCTTTCTGTAATATTTGCTTAAAATAACTAGTTGTAATTACTAGATAAGAAATATCTGTATCTCAAGTTATTTGTTATTACTGAATATTAGATTTTCATAAATGTAGTTAAAACATTGCAAAACTTTGTCAAGTGATATTAAGAATAAGCTCATGAATTCTAATGAATCTGAGAACTATTTGAATAATTCATGAGTACACTCAAAATACACATACACTCATACACACACACCCCTCATCTCCAGATTAGCTGATGATAATAGCAGTGTCCAAAACAATGGTTAAGTTTGTAGAACTCAAAAATTTATGGAACTCAGTACCATGTTAATATAAAAAGTGAAAAAGATCCTATTAGGAAGAATCAACAACATTACATGAGTCTTGTAACTTTATTTCACATTTCTAAATTAAATTACAAAAGAAGCCATTATTTATAATTGGGTATATATTTCCATAATGCCTCAATTTCAATGTGTGAGAATTTAGCCTTTTCTTTTTAGCAACTGAATTTTTTTTTTTCTTGTAAAATGAAGAAGTTTGTTTTTATTTTTGCTCTGAGGCACAGATGTATGGTCAAACTCCAGAATGGAACTTGGGCTCAGTTATTAAGCTCAGGTTTGCTTCCTTTTATTTTATCATTTCTTTTCCTTTTTATCTTGACTAGCAGTTTTCACTATTGTATTTTAATCTGTCTTCTATCCATTTTGGAAGAAGGCAAGATGTCAGTCATTAAATAAATAGGTAAAAATATCAAATATGAAATTCAGATAATCATTGTTTAAATGAACTGATATTTTACAAAAATGGCAAGAAGGGAATTAATAAACACTATAATTATATATTCCAAAAAAATTCAGATTAAATATGAAAACAATTATAACTCATACCTGCCCATATAACTAAAAAGATCAAAATAACTAATTAGTTTTAGTCCTTTAGCAAAAAGAAACATTATAGTAATGCTCTTAAATGTAAATCTTTAACATCACGGATTTCCCAAGTAAAAATTAATAATTATACCTATGTAAATTTAACTGAATTTGCTAGAGTAATATCTGATATAATATCAGTAATATCATACTGAATAAAAATTCTTCTGGTAGCAGACCTTGCTTGGATGTCAATTCTATAATTTAAGGATTATATTATTATAATTAAATTTAAAAAGAAAAGAATAAAATGTTGTCCCAAGAGTAATCCTGAAAGTTGAGCATTATCACTTTTGTTAAGTGGAGCACAGTCTTCAGGAATGGCCCAAATGTGACACTATATGGGCAGTATAAATGAAAGTACTTACTATAATATACATATGCATGAGAAGGCCTTCAGGTAGAGGCATGTAGTAGAGCTTAGTGGCTGAAGGTCTCTCTGCTCTCTTCTAAGGGATAAATTAAAATTAATAAGCAAACAACAGGAAAATTATTCTATTACACTATTTCTCTTCTTGCAGGAGATGAAAGCAGGGCATTCTAATACCAGAACATTCAGTATTATTGCCGGTAGCACTAGTTAGAGTCAATAAGCAAAACAATCAGTTTTCCTGCTTCTCAGGATAAATAGGTTGGAAAGAGAGAGAGATCTCAAGGAATTGGATCATGTGATTATGGAGACTGGCAAGTTGAAAGCCTATAGGATGAACTGGCTAGACAGCCAGGAGATCAATGTTGCAGCTCATGTCTGAAGCCCGTCTGCTGGCAGAGTTCTTTCCTGCTCTGGAAATGTCAGTCTTTTGCTCTGTTCTGGCCTTCAGTTGATTGAATGAGGCTCATCCACATTACGGAGGGCAACTGCTTTGCTCAAAGTCTACTGATTTAAATGTTAATTTCATCCAAAAACATTCTCATAGAAACATCCAGAAAAATGTTTGACTACATTACTGGGCACCGTGGCCCAGCCAAGTTGACACACAAAATTAACTATCACACTGGGCCAGTCCTAGACAGAAATGTATCATTTACTTCAGGAAAGTTTAGCCTATTTCTTATATTTTTCAGAAGGACAAGAAATAGTTTGAAGTGAGGGAACAAAAGAGGGTCCACAGTGCTCAAATCCTACTGACCCAGCTGATGGCAGCAAAGTCCAAATTTAACAACTATGACTGGTGAGTAGATACATTTGTTGTTGTTAAAGATTACATGTCTAAGCTGATGCCATCCATCCATCAAATAAGAGCAATTATTATATCAGCAAATATATATTGTGAATAAAATCATTTAAATTATCTGCTTATGGGGCGCCTGGGTGGCACAGCGGTTAAGCGTCCGCCTTCGGCTCAGGGCGTGATCCCGGCGTTCTGGGATCGAGCCCCACATCAGGCTCCTCTGCTATGAGCCTGCTTCTTCCTCTCCCACTCCCCCTGCTTGTGTTCCCTCTCTCGCTGGCTGTCTCTAGCTCTGTCAAATAAATAAATAAAATCTTTAATAAATAAATAAATAAATAAATAAATAAATAAATAAATTGCTTAAATTTGTGTCATGGCTTCCCTTTGAACTTCAATTATGATTGAAACTCAAAACATGGCCTAAAACTCTTTGGGATCTGGATCCTGTTCACTTCTCAAATTCATCCCCCATTGCTATGTTTCAGCTAATTTTAGAAGACAACAATTATCTTCTAACTCAGGGCTTTTGAATCAATGGTTTCTTTTGCCTGGAACATACATCAGCATTCATTACTAAGCAAGCATACCCTCGTTTGTTCATTCCAGGTGCAGGTGAAATTTGTCTTGAAAGGACTATCCCAATTGCAAGCCTCTTAGTTCCCCTTCCCTCATATCCTCCTTTTAAATCCATAGCTTTTATCATAATTTTTAATATATATTTATCTGTTCATTTGTGTAATATTCTTTGGCAGGATGTTTTATTCACTGCTGTATTGTCAGAGGCTGGCACAATTTCTGGTAAATTATAGGAACTCAGCAATCACATTTAATTAATGTATATTGCATTTTTAAGCAACTAGGACACCAAGATGTTTTATATATCAACTGCTGAATAGGTTGCCAAGTTTTTAGCTATATTAATAATATCAAATACCACAGCTATTCCTGTTAAACATTTTTCAGCACAATAATCAAACATGTGAATAATTTTTAAATATGAATTCTATCATCCATGTATCTAATATCTGTTATAAGTTTATTCTAATTTCAAACTTAATATGCATGTCCCTTATGCAATTTCTCCACCCCCACTTAAATATGCAAACTAGGGGACTTCAGTTAAACCAATTTTATAAATTTATTCATTGAGCTCCTTGTCTCAAATAAATAGCAATAAAAAATAAAAGATAAAAAGACAACGAATTAGGAAAACCTTGACAATCAAAAAATGTATAAAACAAACAACTTTTGAAATAAAATAATTAATAATGTAAGTGGTCCAAAAGTCCAAATCCATGGGCTTAGACCCTGATTCAGAATAGGCAGATGGTTTAAAGGAAGATAAGGAGAATAAATATATGTCATGCAGAAAAAAAGACTAATGCCAGCTCAGTAACGAAACTAGACTTGAAATATATAAAGGCATAATGGTTAAAACTTTTCAGAATCAAGAAATAAATAAATCTTCAAGAGTGAAAGTTTGATTTCTGAAGAAGATTTAAAAAATCCATAAGTAGGTGCTTGATAATAAAATTGTAAAATACCAAAAATAAAAAGAAAATTCTTAAAAAAATGCCAGAGGAAAAAGACAAATGTTCTACAAACTCATGATGGTTAGATGACAGCAGGCTTTTTTCCCCTAGTAACAACAAGAAGAAAGCAGAATGGAGTATTTCATTCCATACACCTAAGGAATACATACTATGTTTCAGAATTAACTTCCATATAAGAGTTTGGGAAAGTTTTTATTGCTTCTTAATTTCTATAAAGATAGCCAGAAAATCTTTCTTCTCAAAATTCAAAGAAGTATTGCATAAAGGGGTGCCTAGGTGGCTCAGTTGTTTAAACAGCCAACTCTTGGTTTTGGTTCAGCTCATGATCTCAGGGTTGTGAGATCGAGCCACACGTTGTGCTCCACGATCAGTGGGGAGTCTGCTTGAGATTCTCTCTCGCCCTCTGCCCCTCCCCCCACACTCTCTAAAAATAAAAGTATCGTATAAATATTATTATCAAATATAAGTTTTTAAAAATTTTGAAATCCCATAAAATAAAAAATAAAAAGGAAAGCCTCCAAAATAAACAGGAAGTTCGAAAGAGAGCAGGAGCCAAGGTTATGATAGGGGCTATGTGCCTGCCTACCTTGGTCAGAAAGAAGCCTGGCCTTCCAATGGTGTATATGGGACAGGAGGGAAGGAGTCCATGAGGCCTCATAAAATGGGAAGTGGAAGTGAGAGTCAACATAATCAGAGTGAGTCTTGAAGAGCTAGTGAAAAAATAAAGAAAAATCTGGCCATCCACAGAAAATGACAAATATTCAAAGAAACCTGTAAAAACAGATTTAAAAATTCTAAGAAATTCATAACTTATTGGGGAAATTATTTTAAGTTCAAACGTTTAGAATAAACAAAATTGGAAAGATCAAATATCAACTCTTACAGAACAGACATGATGCTATATTTGAGAGTATCCTTTAGGATATAATACTTTTAAGAAAATCAATGAAATAATTATATCAAACAAGTAACTAGGACAAAATAAACATGAGGAAAGTAGAAAAGATAAAATAAGAGAAGAAATTTACAAAATAAAAATTTAATAATCTAACATAGGTGTCAAAGAAAGATAAAAACAGTTGTAAAAAATTGTAAAAACATTGTAAAAGAAAAGCATATGCCAGTAGATTTTGAAACATAGATGTTAATTTCGAATAAAATTATGTCAAATTTAGTCAAGAAGAAATGAAAAACTTGTCCAAACTGAAATCATGGAATTAATAGTAAAAAACATCCGCCTAAAGACACCAGGTCAAGGTAGTTTAAGAAACACTTTTACCAAAACCTCATGAAACATAAAACTCTTACTTTATTTCAGTTTTTTAGAAGCCATGGAAAAAAGAAGAAGGATATAACTAGTTCATTTTGATGAGACATCAAAATTAGTACCAAATTAATACCAAGATGATGTACTTTATAGAGCTTAAATAAACACGTAACAACCTTATTTGTAAATGTATACATAAATGTTTACTAAGTGAACTATATATCACCAAATGTAGAATTTTTCTAATAAGCACATCAATATAATGTAATCTATCAGATTATTTTAAAAAGCTATATAATCAGGTAAATGGATTTAGAAAAATAATCCATATAGGTTAACACTCACTCATAATGCAAATTGTTCATTAACTAGAAAGAAAAACTTAGTAAACTGGAAGAGACCTGCTTTATCATGATAGAGTACACTGCATACATCTTTCTTAAAGGAAAACTTTTGAAACACCTTAAAGTTAGGAATAAGAAAAGGATACTGAGTATCACTACCATTATTGAATACATTACTGGCCCTAGATAATATAAGAAAGCAATAAAAATAAATGAAATATAACAATTGTAATGTTAGTCTTTTAAAGATGATATGATTGTGAACATATATAATCTAATGAAATCTAGAAGCAATAAGAATTCATCAGAAACTTCAGTAAGGTGCCAGATATAAGATCAAGATCCAGAAATCAATACCATTTCTATATACCAGCAACAACCAATTTTAAAATGTAATAATAAAAAAAATCCTATTCTGCAATAACAGCAAAAATTTTTTAGTTATCTAGTAATGAATTCAATAAAAGATATTTAAGACATTTATAGAGAAAATTATGAAATTCTACTGGAGGATATAAAAGAAGACCTAAATAAACAGAAAAGTATCCTTTCCCTGCATGGAAATCCTGTATATTTTATAGACGCTATTCTCTGATAGTTTATCTATAAACTCAAGGAAATTTCAATTAAAAACCAATTTTTTAATGTGGAACTTAGCAAGTTGATGTAAGTCTAAATTGCTTAGGATTGTCAAAAATTATGAGGAGTAATAAAATGGTAAGTGAAGCAAGACATAAAGAATCATTATTAAGTCAATAATTTGAATAGTATGCACTGGTGCAGTTTTATAGGTAATATACCAAAGGGATGTAAAGAGAACCCAGAATAGAGCATGTATATATTAAAATTAGTGTGTAAGAGGATACATTAACAAGTCAGTATGGAAGATACGTGCTTTCAAAAATCATTATAGGACAATTGGCTATCACTGTAGAAAGTGAAATATAATTCTATTCTACTTCAACCCCACATGTAAATTTAAGTTTCAGACATAAGTAAACTGAAAATAAATTCTTTGAACTTGCATTAAAAATGTAGAGAAGACTCTATAATCTTAATGTTGGGAAGGATTCCTTAAGCAAAATACAAAAGTATAAGCCATAAAATGAAAATTGTATAAATTGGACTACCATGCAATGAATATGTCTGTCCATCAAAAGATACCCTAAGCAAAATAAGGAATACAAGCCACATATTTAGAGAGATAATCATTGCAAGGCAGTACGGATCCAAGATTTCTCATCAGAGTACAAAAAGTATGATAAAATAATAGAACAAATAACCCCAATTTTAGAAAAAATGGGAAAAAGACTTCAAAAGAACAGCTATATAAATGGAAATATGAATATGTAATACATGTGAACAGGTGCTCAAACTCAGGAGTAATCAGGAAAAAATATTTGAAAAAACATTATTCCATTTCATATCCATCAGATTCAAAGTTGACATGTACCATAATTAGGAAGGACAATAAATATGGGAACTCTCATTTACTGCTGGTGAGACTGTACCTTATTATGTACCATTTGGAGAGAAACTTAGCACCAGCTAGTATCGTTAGAGATACTCATATAAAAGTTGATATTTCTATTATAAGTATCTTTTAGTAAAATTTTTGTGCATGTACACAAGAAGAGCTACACAGAAATTTTCACTGTATCATTATTTGTAATAAAAAATGCATTGGAAATAAGTTAGCGAACAAGAGAATGGACAAATAGCTATGGGCTTATTTATGAATAACACATTTGTGTGTGTGTTTGCCTTTCTAATACTCCCCTTTTCACCTTAGACACCTATGCTAATGTGTTGACTATTGATCCTTTGTAAGTATATATCCTTCAAAGATACATAGTGCCACTTTGTGTGAATGTATTTTCAATATACAAAAATACAGTTGTGTTATAGATGCCATTCTGTTTTGTTTTTTCACGTTTTTAATACCTACCAACTTTGCTAAATGTATAACTAGTAGCATTTTCCTCTAAATGTAGAAGAGCATCCATAATACACATCCTTCATAACTCATCTTCTGGTCTGTCCTCTTAGAGACCTGTGATGAGTTTTCTCTAAGGTATATACCCTGAAACGGATTGTTGGGTCGCGGAATATACTTTTCATTTTCTTTTTGAAGGCTGGCTTCATTGTCTTCCATCTCTTTCCTATGCTTGTAAATATATTTTATTTAGGGGCACCTGGGTGTCTCAGTTGGTTAAGCGCCTGACTCTTATTTCAGCTCAGGTCACGATCTCAGGGTCGTGAGATCAAGCCCCATTTTGGCTTCATGCTGGGCGTGAAGACTGCTTGAGATTTTCTCTCCTTCTCCCTCTGCCCCTCCCCCTTTAAATATATATGTGTGTGTGTGTGTGTGTGTGTATATATATATATATATATATATATATATATATATATATATAAACTTTGGGGTACTTCAGTGGCTCAAATGGTTAAGCGTCTGCCTTCAGCTCAGGTCATGATCTTGGGGTCCTGGGATCAAGCCGGGTGTTGGGCTCCCAGCTCAGCAGGGAGTCTGCTTCTCCCTCTGCCTCTGCCTCTCCTACTTGTGCTCTCTCTCTCAAATGAATAAATAAAATATTTTTAAAAAATTAAAAAATTGTAAAAATAAATAAATAAAAAATTTAAGTCTCCAGTGTGCCTATCCCTTCAGTCTCCCATTTCTTCTCCCCAGAAGGAAGATAATTCACTTAGCTCCTTGAGGATACTATTAAAATTATTTATTGTATATACAAGCAAATTCAGATTCTTTATACTTTTACCCAAATAGTAGCATATTAAACATATTGTTATACACCGTATTTTTTTGTACTACGTAATTTGCCTTGAAGAAACTTTTATCTTAGAACATATATGACTTATTTTTCTGTATAAATTTATAGTATACTATTGTTTGATTTTATCATAATTACTTAATAATGTCTTTATTGATAGACAAATTAGATTGATTCCCATCTTTTGAACTTTCAAATAATCCTGCAAAGAATA
Source organism: Ursus arctos (assembly GCF_023065955.2). Lineage (NCBI taxonomy): Eukaryota > Metazoa > Chordata > Mammalia > Carnivora > Ursidae > Ursus > Ursus arctos. The sequence continues at coordinate 25,280,839 of NW_026622775.1, forward strand.
ATCTTAAACAGATAAAAATCATTTACATGTGTACAGGTTTACCAATGAAATATATGTTTAGAAATATATTTGAGTCACAGAATACTTATAATTAAAACAAATAAAAATATTTAAATAGAAGTCTCCCTATAGAAGATAGGATAGATATGAGAGGTTGTATCAATTTACAAATTTATTATCAGAGGCTCAAGGCTTGAGATTGCTAATCCCACATTATTTTCCCTTTCTGGTATGAATTCAAACTTTGTGTGTTTTGTTTGCTTTGTGTGTGTGTGAGTGTGTATGTAATACAAATATTGAAAAGCATATATGTTATTGAAAGGCTTATATGCACATATTCAAAATTTAGGAGGTTCTAAAGGTGAATGAAAAAAGTTAAGTTTAGCTCATGTCACTTTACTCAGTCACACAATAATTTTCTCCTGTGGCAGCCATACTTACCAGCTACAACACATATGTGTTTGGGCACATAGATGGATTCTTCTTTTTTGGATATATATGTACTTCCTTTTGCATTGCAAAAACTGGAAAGAGAAAGCTCTTGCCAAGTGCTGTTTACAAAAGAGGCATCAAATTTCTGTGTAGCCATTTATATTAGGGATATATGCCTTTACATCAACATTTAGCCTCTGGCAAACACCATCATTTGTGGATCTTAACAAAGTGATACTTCTATTTATTTTCTACCTATTCAGGAAGACTGGGGTGGGGCTCTCCACTATTGCTGGTGATAGTATTTGAACCTGATGCAATCCAGTTGGCTTGGGTCCGCTGCACAGCACTCAATCTGGACATATCCTCTAGGGCCTATCATCTCTGTTCAGTCAGTGGAAGGGAAAATGAGATGTGTACACAGGTTTCTTAAATGCATTGTTCCAAAATTTGTGAACATAACCTTTGTTTACTTTTTACTGATGAAAATTTAGTTACATGGTGACACTTAATTTCAATGGTGTCTGGAAAATGCAACTTAATTTTGAACATTATTATGTGCCTATATTTGAGACATATTTTTGTCTTTTATTGTTTTATTATTTTTAAGTTGTTTACTATGAAAAGGGAGAACAGATTGAAGAGCAGACGTACCCTATGTCACGTTTTATAGTTTACGCTTTCACATTTATATCTATAATCCACACAGAATGCACATCTGAATATGGTGAGAGGATATTTATCTTTATTTTATTTTCCCTATAAGAATGACTTTTCTTAATTCAATACTACTGTTATTGACATACCTATTTCCATATACATGTGGAAACATGTCTTCATATTTCTAATCTGTTCCTTTGGGTTTTTTTAATCACTGGCTAATATTATACTCTGTGATTTTTTTTACATATTTCTCAGAGCAATTTTCTCAGTATGATCCTTCTTTTAATTTTATTTTACTCTTTCATAATAGTTTTTAAATTAGATTTCCAAATTGTGCACATTCACAAACACCAGACACTCACACTTTCCTATTAAATCCCCTTAGGTAGTACTGATTATAAAGTGTTGATCATCACTATACAGATGTATTCCATTCATAAACATGACATGCCTATCCATTTACACATGCTCTTCTTTAATAAAATTTTTTAAAATTCCCATAACATTTTATATGCTCTATTAATAGTTTGATACTTTATATCATTTTCTGATATTATAAGCAGTGTCCTTATTTCTGGAATGTACTCTAATAACAAATATTTGCTATTTCAAGGGGAGGAAAATAATACAATGTATTATTATATTAAGTAATATGTTCAAGGTGTATAAATACCAATTTCAGGATAATATTTTCTTTGGAAGAAAAGAAAATAGTGTTAGGAAAGTTTACGAAAGAATTTCCAACCATAGGTATAATGTCTTATGTCCTTATAAAATTAAACAATTTTACTGAAATACTACATTCATTAATTATCCATATGTTAGTTTGTTTTATGTATTTTCCAAAAGTTTTTCAAAAAGTTGAGTAATAGTTTATTATATGGATTTTAAGGTGTATCACATATAATAATAACTTAAAATGAGGTCAATTATTATGTTCCCTGAAATTTTATATATATTTTCTATTAGGTTTTGAATGGGTATAAATAAGGGGACTTATGTGTTTGTAGTGTCATTAATGTGGGAGCTATAGTTGAATGCAATCTAACCTTAGAGTTGAAACTACAAGATTCTATGGGGCACCTGGGTGGCTGAGTTAGTTAAGCATCTGCCTTCAGCTCAGGTCATGATCCCAGGGTCCTGGGACCAAGCCCTTCATCAGGCTCCCTGCTCAGTGGAGAGCCTGCTTCTCCCTCTGCCCCCCCCCCCACTCCTGCTCTCTCTCACTCTCACTCTTGCTCTCTATCACAAATAAATAAATAAAATCTAAAAAAAAAAAAAAAAAAAAGGAAACTACCATATTCTAGATTTGGCTTTATAGTTACTCCAAGAAACCATGCTTAATTTCCTTGACTCTCCATGGCTTGACTTAGCAAATTAGAGATAATAACATGTGTGCTACATTTCACTGGGTTTATCAAACCATGATATGGTACAACATATACAATTTCTGTGTATATTATAATATGCTGTACAAAGTAAAATTAATGTACTGAGGTACCTACGTGGCTCAGTTGGTTAAGTGACTCTTGATTTTGGCTCAGTTCATGATCTCAGGTTGTGGGATTGAATCCTGCATTGGGCTCCACACAGGGCATGGTATCTGCTTAAGATTCTCTCCCTCCTTCTCACTCTGTCCCTCCTCCCTTCTCTCTAAAAAAAAAAATTTTAAATAACAGTAATAAAATTAACGTACTATTGGTAGTTTGCAGACTTAAGTGAACATTTATTGAGTGCACGCTTTATCCCTGGTACAGAATTTGGGATAACAAAAACAAAACAAAACAAAAACAATTTATAAAAGAGGTGAACAGATATTTTTATTTAAGGAGCTTACTTTCTAATCCTAAAGAATTTGGGTTGAGTGTTCCATGAAGTACTACTATTCATAGTTTCTAGGGCTTTAATATTACCTTCCTTCTCAGTGTTGATAAATGATTGTGTGAGTCAGTTAAAATGTGAAAGTTCTTACTAAAATTAAAAAAGAAAAAGACTTGGATACCAATATTATAGAAGATCTTGTTATTTCTAAAAATAGATGTATGGGGCGCCTGGGTGGCACAGCGATTGGGCGTCTGCCTTCGGCTCAGGGCGTAATCCCGGCGTTATGGGATCGAGCCCCACATCAGGCTCCTCCGCTATGAGCCTGCTTCTTCCTCTCCCACTCCCCCTGCTTGTGTTCCCTCTCTCGCTGGCTGTCTCTATCTCTGTTGAATAAATAAATAAAATCTTTAAAAAAAGATAAAAATAGATGTAAAACACTTGGTTGATTAACTCACCAACTGTGTAAAACAAATTTTATCTGATGGTAGACAAAATCTAAAATATTTATCATTTAACTCATGTCTTATATCATTCTTTTTCCCCTCCTTTTTATCCACACAGGATGTCTACATAATAGCATTCAACTAGAGAGTTGAATAGTAAAGATCTATCTTTACATAGTCTCTAAATTATTTTCATAATAATCATAACTTTCCATAAGTTATGGGTCTAAGTCTTCAGTTTTAGTCGATAAGATTATTTATTTTTGTATATATAGCAACTTCGATATCACTACATATTAGTCAAATCTGTGCATCAAATTTCAGAAATTATTATTTAACTAAAAACCTGATATAATCATGTATGTCCCATTTATAATCTCAATATTTATAAGTTTGAAGTCTAAACTCATTTTAATTCTTCTTAAAAAATATTTTATGGTCAGTGTTCCTTACCATCAACCTCCAGGCACTCAGTCAAAACCTCAATAGTCCTGGGGCGCCTGGGTGGCACAGCGGTTGGGCGTCTGCCTTCGGCTCGGGGCGTGATCCCGGCGTTATGGGATCGAGCCCCACGTCGGGCTCCTCCGCTGGGAGCCTGCTTCTTCCTCTCCCACTCCCCCTGCTTGTGTTCCCTCTCTCGCTGGCTGTCTCTATCCTGTCGAATGAATAAATAAAATCTGTAAAAAAAAAAAAAAAAAAAAAAAAAACCTCAATAGTCCTAAAACCACTCTTTTTCTTTAACTCCAAAATGTAATTTGAAATCCTGTGGGTGCTCCATTCTCAATACCTTCGTCAGACATTTCTATTTATTTCATCACTACTACCACTGGCCTATTAATAATCCCCACCTAATTTCACTTATAATAACATGACTATCTTTAATGGTGTATCTGCCACTTTCTTATACCATTTCATTTAGTTTTTAGCAATACTATTAAAATGAAAGTTTCCTGTGTGCATTTGATCTTGTCTCAACCTGTTGTGATCTTTGGGACATCCCCGGAGATACAAAAACTTTGTGATTGAGTCCAGCAAATTTGTCCAGTCATCTTACTCTCCTTACCTACACAAACTATATCAGAGCCAGAATAAACTACTTGTGATAGCCTATACATATGGCAATCCATATACCATTTCTTCTACCTGGACTGTCTTGGACATTTCTCTCCTAACAAGTTCTACAAAACCTTTGCCATTTCTTAAAGTTGATTCTCTTTTCCCTACCTCAATAATACTTTGCTAAGATCCCAAAAAGAGCACCGATAGGATTCCATTTGACTCCTTGATGATGAGTCTGTCTGCAAGGACTTATCTTTTTTCTTTAGTTCCTTGCACCATGCTGTGGGCATATAGATGTTTGCTAACTGTAGACATTAATGGATATGTATTATTTTTTATAGTGTGCTACAACTGTTAATTGTATACAAAAAAAATCTCTCTGTGTTCATAGACGTGGGTATGAGTTTAGGTGAGTAATGAGAAGTTCATTACATATAAAAGTAAATAAGGTTACTAGAATGTAAATCTCATTTAGGCCCCAATCTAGGATAAACTTTACAAAGCAAACAAAAGCTATAATACATACAGACACATGAGTTTCTAAGTTTCTTAAGCTACATTGTTAACTCTACATAGACAGCAGGTAAACCAAGCATTCAGAACATCCAGTCTTCCTCTCATATCACATACACTTGCAATAATACATGTAAACAGACAGCAACCTGGAGTGTTGCGCACTCATTTTTTGTGCATTCTTTCTGCACAAATGCAAGTCTGGCTCATGTTTATACTTCAGTGATTTTTGAAAGAAGATTAATGACATGAATATTTACAAAGAAAATGTCTATGTGACCAACATTTGTGCGCTCTTGAATATCAGTGTCACGGTGCTTTGCTACGGCTGGCTTTTTTGCCACACAACCCTATTTTATGAAGGTGACAGGCTGTCACATGTAAAGTTTATTTCTATTACTTCTTTTGCTGCTTTAATTCACAGTCTATTTTCAGTCTTTTCCTTTCCTTTTCATATGTTAATTATGAGTTGAACCAATTAACATATCTAACAAATCCTAGAATTAATTTTTCAATTCAGATTGAGGCATATATTTCTGCTGAAATACATTAGTCTTTACTAGTAGTTCAGTTTCCAGTGTTTATCTGCATTTTGGAACAAGGTTATGCCTATAGTTACTTACTTTGTTGCTGTCTCTCTGGCTTGGTTCAATGCCCAATTTTAAGAACTGGGCTTTAATGATTATTATTGTAAAAGAGTCTTGTTAAGCTTTACCTCTGAAGGCAATCTCTAATATTTCCTGAACAGTCAGATTTTTGTAGAAATACTATTGTGACCTCAGATGAGATAGTCTTCTGATAGGTCATGTGATCAGGGACAGAGCTGTGAGGAAATGTGGGAAAGAAATTTGGGGCAAGAAAATATGGTTACATTTTTTAAATGATGGTATCCGAGATGTCAGGGCTGGCAAGAATAAATAACTACATTTATGGTTTACATAATGTAAATATCATTTTATAGGATTGTGATAAACAACAGCACACATGCCAAAAATTATTTAGTTTCATAGAAAACATTTTATATTAATTTGGAAATATCAAGGGATTTTATATTTACCTTTCAGAGATATTTCCTTTTCTCAAAATTACAGTATGGCTTAAAGACAAAATAAGTCAAAATCTGCAGGTTATAGAAATGAATTTCCCCTGCAGCAGACAGTTTTTAGGTTAGCATTTGTTTACCCACTATCTACCTACACCATTGTGATTTTGTTCAGATGAGAATAAAAGAGAACCTCTGTATATTGAAAATTTAATTGTATCTCAAATAATTTAAAGATACACAAATCTAAAATCTTATGTATATGAAGGTCTAACAGACAATGGCCTGTTCAGTATCCCAGTCTTCATTTTATCAGCTGAAATGGAATTAATGGCAAATAACAGAAAATCCAACTCACACTGACAAATGACAAAGGAGATTTAGGTTTTTGCCTCACAGCCATATAAAGAATAAGGTCCACAGAGATTTCTTTTCCATCTCACAAATAACTAAAAAGCCCAGATTACTTTTAAGTGACTCTCAATATCACTGAAAGGTTCTCAACTCTATCCTCTTCTAGTTGCCATCTTCATCCACAGGCTGGGATATCTTGCAGTAGTAAAATTGACACTGCAACTTAAGATCTCATATTTCTTTCCCATACCGTCCAGAAGGGAAAACTTCATTTTTTTTTCAGCCATTACTTAACATTGTGGTTTTGATTCCATTTAGAACAATTTAAGTCCAGATTTTGAAGCAAGAACTTTGCAAAAAGGAGAGACAATCTTGGCCCTTCTTGGAGATGGGAGTTGGAATCAAACCCACTCATACTACAAGACAGCAAAACAATGATGTAGGAATGGATGACAGAGACAGACAACAATGTCCACTGTCTTCCAATGATGTAGATATAATATTTAAAGATAAGTCATTGTAAAAGTCTGAAATCATGGCCAAATATTTTATTGTGTATTCTTTTCAAACTATAAAAGCAATAAATGGCCATTGCAACAAAACCACACAGATGCAAGCAAGTGACCTGCCTATTTCCTTCAATGCAAACTATCAAGTCAAACAATATTTCAAAAACAACCTTTCACACCAGAGACATGTGACTAAAAATTATATCCAGTTAGGTGCATAATATACACCCATTTTTTGTGAAAAAAAAGAGAAGAAAAATACCCTCTCTTGTTCCTTTTTTGTAAATTTAGTCTATTATTGGCTATGGCTCTTTTAATGACAAGTAAAAATCACAGAGAGAAATGGGATAAAATGTAACACTCTTGTGTAACAAATTACTTAAAAACATATTCCCAAAAGGAAAAACATCCTACACTATCATTATCACCTAAGATAAGAAATAGCGTATTTCAATACCCCAGAAACATTCCACTTTTTCCCAACAAACAATTCCATCACTTTCCCTAAAGAAAACCAATATCTAGACTTAAAGTGGTCATACATTTTTCTATAAGGATTACACCTGAATATGCATCTCTGTATATTAGAATTTTGTTTTGCCTGCTTTCAGTTTTGATAAATGAAATTGTACAGTAAGTATGCTTTTATCTTGTCATTCTGTAACATGTATGAGATTTATCTATCAAAGACATATTGCCATAGTTCATTCATTTTCCATTCTGTATAGCATTCTAATGAAAGATAGCTATATCTTATTAATTATAATTAATTTTATTATAATATATTATAATTAAAATTAAATTAAATTATACATTATACATTATATGTAATATAGAAAATATATTTAATATGCTTTATATATTTATATATTATATTTAATATATTTATATTTAAATATATTTCATATTTATATATAAATATATTATAAAATATATTATAAATATGTAAAATATATACTATATTATAATGACATTATAATTAATATATAAATAATACATATATTACATATATATCATATATACATACGAACAAAATGGGAAAGATGTCTTCCAAGTTTTGCTGTGAACTAATTATGTATCTAAGTAATCTTTTTAGCAGAGCATATTTGTCTATCAGGATTGTTTATTGTGTATACGCCTGGTCTTAGGAGCTATAGCTGTGCTGGAGAAAAAAAGTATCACGTATCTTTAATCATGTATCTTCCTAGATATGACTAACAATACATAAAAAAGTAGAACCTACAGGACTAACTCATCTCCCACGCTAACTTGTACCATGAATAGTTGGTGCTTCTATCTGTGAACCCAAAATGTGTCTTGTGGAGAAAAGTGATTTTAGGAAACTGTATATGAGAAATTTAGAGCCCCGTGATTATTGATTCATGGTAACCATTGTTGTGGTTCTCCTTTAGTGTACTTTGCTAATTATGAGTAAAACTCAGAGCTGAATTAAACTTGTGTATCATGAGAGTCTGCAAATTTAGCCCTCTGTGATGGTGCCAAAATAATAATAACTAATATTTATAGTGGTTTTATGTGACGTAAGTTTTTTAATAAGAATAACAACACTAGAGTTTAGCATCTCTGTTATATAAATAAAGAGATGGAGACCTTACGTAACTTAACCGATGCCACATAGCAATTATGGACCTAGCTCCAGAGTCTCTGTTCTTAGCCTTCTATTACTGTTAGAATGCCTTATATTTTGTGGGTATCCAGTATAAGAGATAATAATCTCTGAAATATAATTTGTGGAAGAACTTAAAACACCGATCCTCTACCAGGTTTCTTCTTCTAGCTGGCATGGGCTCTTCAGATGGGCTGGGTTGGGTGGGAAGAGTTGTTATGGTTAGAATATGAGATAGATGAATATTATTTTAGTTCATTGAATAAATTGAATATATAAATACATAATCACAAAATTTCTATTTATACCGTGTCTGGAATTAAAATTAATTTGTATACACGCTAGTGGTTCACAAAATAGGTCAATATGCAAATGACTATTTTTCACTGTTATTTTAACTTTTCACTTAAAGTGTAATACCATACAATTTGTCCTACTGTACATGGAAGCTCTAGGAATATGAACAAACAAGAATATAATTAAAAAGGCTCACCTGGGTAGCTCAGTTGGTTAAACATCTTCCTTTGGCTCAGGTCATGATCCCAGGGTTCTGGGATTGAGCTCCGTGTTTCATTCCCTGCTCTGCAGAGAGCCTGCTTCTCCCTCTCTCTCTCTGCCCCTCCCCCCAACTCATTCTCCCTCTCTTTCTGCTGAATAAATTAATAAACCTTAAAAAAAGAATATATTTAAAAATTATCTAGGACTAAGCTTTGTTTTCATTATTCTTCTTTCTCCTTCTATTTTATTTATGCCTGTAGTTAAAAATTTTAATGAAAACAATTACTTTGTCTTTAGACATAATTTATCACGTCTCACTTTCAATATCCTGATGACTTTTCTGCTCTAGATTCATCTAGATGATGGTCTTGCCATAATATTCATTTCTACTTGATCTTATTCAGTGTCTTTCTCTTTTAGTTTGTCCTCATATTTTTCTTTCTTAAGATCTAGCTGTCTGACAAATTATCTTACCTAAATTGTGTCCTTTATCCAGTTAATATTTATAGTCCCAAAAGCACTGATTTCAAATAATTTCTTAAAAGTCTGTTCGTGCAATAAGTCACCTAATATTTTATTTAGATTTTTCAATTAATTAAAAAATTATAATTTCGTACCAAGATTGGTTCTTGTATCAGTGAAGGCCTGGCAGCAAACAAGTCACTCTTTTAGAGTAATTGAGACTAGCTTAATAAACAACACTTTTGAAAGCTATAAACAATATTTAAGACTACAAAAAAGATATTCTAGAGCTAAGAAAAGTGGGGATTTTAACCTTCCTTAGCCCTGAAAAGATGAGGCAAGAATTCATTCTTCCCACCCTCTCATTTCTTTCTGGAGCTCTCTATTTTCCAAAACACAAACATAAGCCAAAGGATAAGGGAGTTCCTTTATGCCATCCAAACAGAACAGTTTTCTGGGCTACAAAGCATGTTGGTGATGGGTAGATAGTGGAGTTGGAGGAAATTGCAGAAGATATCCAACAGAGTTCTATTGGATCCTTTTTATATATTTCTCAAATTGAAAATGTGTGTGGATGCAGAAAGTGACTCTCCTTTCAGTGTGTAACTTCTTGTGAAGAATGATCCCTAGTTAAAATATGAGCCACTCCAGCTATCATGCTGTCTTAAATATCTGTTTACCTTATGGAATATTTATACTCCAAAAGAGAGCATCATTGCCAAAAGATGAACAACTTCTAAACATTACAAAATTAGCACAAAGTTGTGCCACAGTGTGACCCATTTCTAATAATTATTGAAGGTATTCATAACATGGTAGAAGATTTTGAAGCATTACATCACTACACCTATGTAAGTATGTAGCGTTAAGAGTTCAAGAATTTAAGTAATTCTGCTGTTCTATTGGGATATGTTCCTGTAATAATCCTTTTATTTAATGAGAAAAAATCTTCACAACTCCTTTCTGTGCATATCAGTGTCTGCCTCAGCTCTTGAATGTTTTTTATAACTGACATCATCTTTGTAAGAAATTGATACTACTCGAGGATTTTGTTTTAGTTGTAGGTTATTTTTTAATGCTCACTGCATGTATATTAAATTTTAATACCATAACCATAAGCATCAGAGTGATAAATATTTATTATTCAGAAACCAGTCACCATTACTAAACTGTAATATCAATATGGTTTTGTGAGTTTTCCTTATTTTGACACTACTTAATCCTTCCAAGAAATCTACATCATCATCGTCATCATCATTATCATGCTAATGGTCATGCTAATAACTACTTGATGTTAAGCATTCATCATGATGTAAGCATTGTATTAACTGCTTTAGTATATTTAATATTTAAAATAGTTCTACAGCTTATTCCATTATGTAGGCATAAGCACATGTGGCTATTTAACTTTAAATTTAAAATACTTAAAATTAAGCAACATTAAAATTTTAATCTTACTAGTCACATTTCAAGTGCTCAATATTAGTGGACAGAACAGATTTAGAGCATTGCTTCATCATATAAAATTCTATTTGGCTATTAAATGAGATAGAAATGGTAAGTAACCTGAACATTTAACCACGGGATGTCTTACTTCAGAACAGCAGTCATAAATTTCATATTATACTGTACATTGCATGACAATAAATACTATATTATTAATAGTTTGCAATTTTTTTTAGCAGGATCCCTATGTATAGTAGACCACTCATGTATTAGTGATAGAAGGAATGACTGAATGAGTAAAAAAAATCAAGATAAATGACTTAAAGCTAATTACATATCTAGGATTTATATAAAAGGTAATCATTCGATATCTCACTTAGTATATGGCCTTGGGTGGATTACCATGTCCTATATCCCTTCAATACAAAGATAATAATTCCATATATGTTTTGTGTTCCTTTTGTAATTTGAAATTTGTCATAGTGTTCTATATCCCCAAATTAATTTCCCTATTAAAGATACTATATTCTTATACATTTTGCACATTGGCTAACTTTGTAAGATTTAATCCATCAAAATCACAATCAATTTAGTCTGAATAGTACTTGTCTTCTGAGTATGACAAAAATAAAAATGAACTAAATGTTTCATTACTATTCCCACTGGATTTTACTCATGTATTTCCAATACCCATTTATTGTTATGACATTGTTTTATCAATTTACAAGTATGTAGACTTCTTACTGTGTTCCCCTGACTATTCATTGTATCATCCAAATTTGAATTATGCAAGCTTTTCTTTCTACTGTGTCTCTGTTGTACACTAAAAATAGCATAAATCTTTTATTTATATTCAATTCCCCTAGAGATTCAGGTACTTTTATTCATTGAATGGTGTTCAGAGAACAGTTGTGAATATTGGGAACTTCTCCTCCTTCAGTATAGAGTTTGTTTGATAACTAATGTGCATCTGGGATTTTTTTTTTAGCTTGTGTATATTCTTCACCTTGATAGGCAGCTTTCGACAGCTGTCAGAGAGCAGTTCTCTTGTACACTCAGGAGTGCTTTGTTCAGATTTGTAAAGATTAACTAAGAACAAGAAAATGTTTATGAATTATTTTAATGTGTGAGAATAAACTCCCTCTCTAGGAGAAAAATTTCAATGAAATTCTATATAATATTTCTAGTTTGTGGTCACTGAGAATTGAACCAATCCTAGGAGCCAATAATCTGCTAATCTCAGTCTAAAGATAATATTAATGAGAATAAACTTAGTTTATGTGTCTAGATTCATGTGATATAGGCTTTAAATGAAGGTCAACAGTATGCGGGCCTTGACATTTAGTAAGATTGGAATGGCCTCAAATGGCTTAACTGCAAGCAGGCCTCCCCTCTCTGTTTCCACTGATAAGGTCCCTTAGTCAAACAACTCTTGTTATCTAAGGGGCCAGATATAACTCCTACTCATCCATGAGTAGTAGGCTGTAGTTCTCTGACAGCTGATGGGATTATTCAGACAAGCTAATTACATCCTTCCATGGGAAAACAGAGCATACCACCCTTTTGACACTACAAAGCCTGGCACCTCCCACAGCCCCTGGCTTCCTCTGTTCCCAAGTACAACCCCTTAGGGCCCTACATAACATACAATGTCCTCTTTCCCTGAGCTGTGAGTATATATGACTAATAATCTGCTGTCAATCTCATCTGCCCAGTGTTATGTGTGTCTTGTGTCGGCAATCCTCATAACCTAGGGTGGAAATCCCAACCTTAACAAGGGAATGAATAGAAAATAATTACAACAATTTGATGTTTTGTTGAGTGTCACGTGAATAATATTTGTATAGTCAGAAACAGAATCACCATTAACTATACCAAATAACATGTGTGTAAATATTGCGATCTTTTTATAGCTAATTTCTTTAATAATGTATTTAATCACTAGGTCACTAAAATTACGAACACTTAAAAGACAGTGACTGTAACTTGAAGTAGCATAGAGTCTAGTGGAAGACACACAGAGACATCAACAAGAAAATCACAAGGAGAAGCAGTGCTGTGTAATCATGTTTTTGAATCTGGTTTCCTCAGTATCCTGTGAGAAAGTAGAAAAGACATACTTCTTGGCACAATAAATGAAGACAAAAAAGCTTGGCAAATCAGAACTAATGAAAAAAGACTTCTTCAAGGAGCTACCAGATACTGAGGGAATTCAAACACACAAACCAGAATAGCAGCCTTGAGCTAACAGCATGATAGCCCAAGAAACAGGCCTTAAGAATAGAGACTGGGGTTTGACCACCTTCTTGTTTTTAAGATTATGTGTCCTTGATCTTCTACTCAGTGAAGAACTAGGTTAAGCTGAAGAGCCTGCCAGTAAACTGGAAAAGTAACTTGATTTAATTGGTAATTAGGCAAGCACACTATTGAGACACAAGCCCATATCCATTAAATTCATGTAATTCAAAATGTCTGGGTATTTTGGAAATTGTTCGGGATGAAAGGAAAGGTGAATTCTCACATATCACTGGTTGTCTCTAATGTATGCTGGTCAAGAAGTGTAGATATGAAGTAAAATGTCTTGAGAAACAGTAAGTTCTATGGAGAGCTGGTGTCATGTTTCTTTTTTTTTTCATTTCTTCATCATAAATCATGTCGATTAGAAATTCATTTGTATCCAATATAAAGTATATTTAGATTACATTATCTAGGTTTAGCTAAATTAAGACTCATAAACAGATAAATGATTTAAAGCTTTTTTTCCAAAAGAACCTAAATCAAAAGTACTACTACTAACATAAGATTGAAGCATAATATAAAAATGATTGAAAATGATAATTGTCTTATCTAATCAGCTCTGACATGATGTCAGCCAAAAAGTGAATTATCCAAATTATTTTAAATATAAATATAGCCCTGTGATCTTTATTGCTGGACCATACCTAACGTGTATATTTTTACTTGTCCAGTTGGGAAGCATTAAATCATCAAAAGTAGAAAGATTACAGTAATATTTTTCTCTTCTATTGCATTATTTTTTATTTTATGTTTATGTGAATATTTTATAGTGCATATATTATTTTAATATGAGAGAGGAAAATAAATGCTTAAGTGTATTGACTAGAGAGTCATTAAAATAATGAATTTCATTATCTAAATTCAATAGGGAATCAGCCAGAGAAAAGAAAAGAGCTCAGTGGACAAATGGAGAGAAAAATTGAAGTGCCAATGGAATGGAGCAGTCTTTGCTCTAGTTCACCAGGCCTGACTCTTGGTATAATAGAGTGGAGAGCAGGGGCATAAAAGGATTTAGAATTTAGTACTTATATATGTTCTTGCTCCCAATATTATTTTAAAAGTTACTTATTTCGTTTTAAATTTCTGCTCTAACAATCTCTATCTTCAGTCTACAGGGAAATGAATCTGATAAATAATGGCACAATGTTTTCATTATGCCAGACCACTAGAGATGCAAACCTAAAATTTAATATCATTTGTTTTACTGAAATATAGAACCAGTCTTAAGAACTATCTAGAGAATATGATTCATGTACAGTGAACCCACATATTACGGGTTGGTACTATGCTGGTCAAGAAGAGGAAAGATGAAGTAAAATGTCTTGAGAAACAGAAGTTCTACGGAGCATTGGCGTCATGTTTCTTTTTTTCATTTATCATCCTAAATCACATCAATTAGAAATTCATGTGTGTCCAATATAAAGTATATTGAGATTACATTAGCTAGATATATATATGTATATATATATATATATATATATATATATATATATAATGATAGAAGCTTGAAAATGCTGATGCAGAGAAAGGAGAAAAGGAAGGATTGAAATAATAAGTAAAAAGAGAGAGAGATTGAGAGAGAGAGAAACTTGTAAGCCGTATTTTATGTCAGGCAGGGGGCCATAATGATTAATACAGGCATACAGAAATATCAGTTTGAAATTTGACTGAATATATGGCTAACTCAGACTGTGTTCTCCATAAGATTTTCCTTTTCTAACACATGACCCACACTTCTTGCTTTTTCCAGTGTTGAGAGAGTGTAATGCCAATCTATATCTTAAATACTCCTGTAAGAATAGAATTATTTCCTTTTTCCCTTGGTATACATTTGCATTATTAGATTTTTTTAAAAAAGAATGTTATAGAAAATAAAGAGAAAAGAAACAGACAACAGACAACAACACATGGTCAGGAAGAGGGAAATTTTTTAAAAAAAGAAGAATTCTAATTTTTATTTCAATCAACATTTGATCAAATGTTGCTTCCTTAACCAGTTTATGAACACCAAATCTCTAATACTGTAACCATGTTTCAACCCTGTCTTTTTTTTTTTTAATATTTTATTTATTTATTTACTTGACACAGAGAGAGAGACAGCCAGCGAGAGAGAGAACACAAGCAGGGGGAGTGGGAGAGGAAGAAGCAGGCTCATAGCAGAGGAGCCTGATGTGGGGCTCGATCCCATAACGCTGGGATCACGCCCTGAGCCGAAGGCAGACGCTCAACCGCTGTGCCACCCAGGCGCCCCTCAACCCTGTCTGGTTTAAATGTTAAAAACAGAACAATACATGACAAAAAGTTGATACTAGAAAAAAAAAATTCTATTAAGGGACAGATCTGATACAACTTTGGTACCATTTTACGTTCTAAAGTTGTCCTAATCTTGTATGACTACTTTTGTTCTTCCTGTATGTGGCTGCCCAGGTTGTTTGCTTGTCTCTAGAAAATTTACACATTGTATTTGACTGGGTTATTTCTCTGCACCCTCATCAAGCCCCTGATAGGACTATGCCTATACTTCCTCAGAGGTGCTTACTTTGAAGAATACTCTTTAGGTAGTGATTAAGCCTGGTTCTTTCCTTCAGTAAAGAAATAATATTCTTACCATGTTTTGTTTTGTTTTGTTTTGTTTTGTCAGGCTTTTTATTTTGAGGTAATTGTAGATTCCCATATAGTTGTAAGAAATCACACAAAGAGGTCCTGTGTACTCTTTACTAGCCTTTCTTCAATAGCAATATCTTAGACAACTATAGTACAATATAAAAACCTGGATAATAATTTCCATACACTCAAGATGAAGAACGATTCCATCACCACAAGACTCTTTCATAATATCCTTTTATAGACGTGCTTGCTTCCCTTCCTGCACCCATCATCTCCTTAGCCGACGGCAACCACTGATCTGTTCCCCATTTCCATGATTTTGTCCTTTCAAGAATGAGGTCCATTATCTGTTGGGATTGGCTTTTTTTCTCTCAGCATAATTGGCTGGAGTTTGAGCCACCGATTTAATCCCTAGTTCATTTCTTTGCATTGCAATGATCTGGATGTGCCACAGTTTGTTTATTAACTATTCACCCACTGAATGATGCCGTTCCAGATTTTGGCTATTACAAATAAGGCTGCTATAAGCATCTTTGTACAGATCTTCTGAGTGAACATAAGTTTTCCATTTTTGCTTCTAATGTCCATGAGTGAAATTCCTCAATTATGGCAAGCTGTATGGTAAGTTTGTTTAAGACACACAAACTATTTTACAGGGTGGCTGTGTAATTTTATACTCCAAGCAGGAAAGTATGAGTGACCCAGTTTGTCTATAACCTCACCAGCATTTAATATTGCTACCATTTTTTTAAATTAGACTTTTTTTTTTCAAAACTGGATTACCTGTTCTCATTCCTTTGCCTTTCCATATACATTTTAACTTTTAAAACAAGCATATATATACATGTATGTATATATATATATATATATATATATATAATTTATATATATTTATTTATCTAAATTACATATTTAACTTATAATTCTATAATATATTTAATTAAATTATATAATAATGCAATATTTAAATTATAATCGTAAATTTAAAATATATATAAATATTGATGGAATTTGGATGAAAATAATGTTAAATCTCTATATCACTTTTGGAAAATTGACATCTTTGCTATCTTGAGTCTTTCAGTCCAAGTATGTAGTATGCCTCTCCATTTAGCTATACTTCCTTTGATTTCTATAATGCTGTGTAGTTTGTAATATACACATCCTATATATGTTTTATTAGATTTACACAAGTATTTTATTTTTTGAGTGATGCAAATGATATTACATTTTTAATTTTTGTATTTATTGCTAGTAAACAAAAATACAAGTGATAACTTTATATCCATCTTGTATCTTGCAGTCTTCCTAAATTTTCTTATTAGTCATAGGTATTTTTTGTGGATTCATTGGGATTTTCTATGTAGAGTTATGCCATCCAAAATGAGGGCAATTTTATTTCTACTTTTCCCATATGTATGCCTTTTATTTCCTTTCTTGCCTTCTTGCAGCAGATATAACTTCCAGCACCATATAAAATAGTGGTAATAGAACATTCTTGCCTTATTCTTAATTATAGGAGAAAACATTCAGTCTTTTAATATTAGGTATAATATTAGCTTTTGGTTTTTTGTACATTTCCCTATGAAGTCAAGATTTTGGCTATTACAAATAAGGCTGCTATAAGCATCTTTGTACAGGTCTTCTGAGTGACATAAGTTTTCCATTTTTGTATCTAATGTCCATGAGTGAAATTCCTCAATTATGGCAAGTTGTATGGTAAGTTTGTTTAAGACACACAAACTATTTTTCTTTAAGTTTTATAATTGGTGAACTTTTTTCTGCACAAGTTGATCTAATAATACAATTTTTCTTCTTTATCACATTACTATGATAGATTATACTGATTGATTTTTAATATTGAAACATCTTGCAACCTTGGAATAACCTCCATTTGGTCATAGTGTATATTTCTTTTTATGTATTTCTGAATTTTATTTACTAATATTTACTAATATTTTTTTAACATTTTTTTCATCTATATACAGGAAAGATAGTGGTTTATAATTTTGTGGAACTATCTTTGTATGGCTTGGTATCAGAGTAATAATAACTTTATCAAATGATTTGGTACTTGTACATTGCAAAATGATCACCACAATACGTGTAGTTACCATCCACCATTGTACAGAGTTAACTTTTAGAATTCACTCTCTTGGCAACTTTCAAGTATATTCTACAGTATTACTAAGTATCATCATCATACTGTACATTGCATCACCAGAATTTTCTTATTTTATAACTGGAAGTTTTTGATCCCCTTCACCAATTTTTCCGAACCCCCACCCCTGCCTCTAGCAACCACCAATCCATTTTATTTTGTATTAATGATTTTTTTATTGAAATCTGGATATTTGAGTTACAATGTTATGAGACTGGATCTTATTTAAACCTTCCGTTTCAGCTGATTTCCTCTGAACTGCTCCTTGAGTGGGATTTCAGTTTCCTCACTTTGCCTCTTTGACACCCAGTGAGGAGTAATCATAATTATTGCTGGATGGGAGTGGCCATTCTGGCTCCCAGTAGACCTCCAGTGATACCACCCTGACTGGAAGGGACATGAATACCTCATGATTGCTCTTCATGTGGCCTCCAGTGACACCACAGGGAAGGAGATTAGTAATCTCTTAACTGGTGGTCGATGGTGTCAACCCTTATTATTCACTGAGACAGATGTGATACTACTCCAGCAGCGGGGGCAGAGTGTCTCTCTGCTTCAGTCTGGGTAGAAATCCAGGCTCCCTATCAATCTCTACAGACACCTCCAGATGTGGCATTATTAATGCCAGGTGGAGATGAGAGCCCTGGGTCCCAAATCTGCCCGCTCTGATACCACCCCTGGATCTGACTTAGAGGGCTTTGTTTCAGCTTAGCAAGCATGGAAATGTAGGCTCCCCATTTGGTCTTTGTGGATGTGGGTGGGGTTTGACTCATAGTCTTTTGTGATTTTTTTTGGAGTAGAAAGGTTTTTCTCTAAAAGTTTTTTGTCCAGCTAGGTTGCCCTTACATGGTCCTTTGACTAGAGTAAGAGCAGAATTTTAGGGGAGCTTTTTTGCCAGCTCCCATTAGAGGTACAGGGGTTGTTGACTTCTCCAAGTCTGGAATATATGATGCAAAAAGAAAACCAGTAAACTTACTGCTATGTTGTTTCTTGGGTAAAGGGGTCCATAGCTGATCTGACACCATCTCTCCACCATTCAGAATCTTATGCTTATTTTATATATAACATATATCTTATATATATATATTTTGTATGTAATTATATAATATATAATGTTATGTTTATTTTATATATAATTAGAGGGAAATATCAAGAAAGTATGCACACCCTATTATCCAGAAGCAGAAATCCTCTCGTGTTTTCAATAAGCATCTATTAGGATCAAAGGTATTAGACTTCCTTAGACACCTACCAAAAGACAAAATAAATCTGCTTTTTGATTATTTTAATAGAGCTATTTTCTAGTCTTCACATTGCTAACATTCTTTTAGTTGAATTAGCCCATCCAGCTCCTCATTTTCAGTTTAGAGATGCCTAAATAGCTATATGGCCCAATGGTTCCAGACTGTATTTTATCAGTTCTACTATGTCATTGATTAAGAGATATTGTAACTACAATCAAATGGGTTTGAGTTATATATCAACTTAATGATACATTCCAATTCCAATAATAATATAAATGAAGGGTTGTCTAACTTGGGACAAAGAGAAAGATATATGCAATTTTCCTTTTCAAGTTTTTAATTTCTGACAAGGCATGCAGGGTGCTTTTAAAACCAGCAAGCAAACAAAACAGCAGCAATGTATAACAACAGGTACATTAACAACAGGCACCAGTATAGAATCATTAAAACCACGATTCTGAAAAATATTTAATAACACAGAGCAATGCTAAGATTTGTTAACACATTAACATAAAACAAAACCCACAGGAAAGCTAAGTATGTTACTATATGTCCTCCCTTCTTGCAAGTGCCCTGATTTTTTGCACAATGTTCTGTTTATCACTTTCACGTGGGTGATAGCTCTGAAACCATATATTACAAAAGTGTAGGATTTTAAGTATAGTTGAAATATACAGAATATTATATATTGCCTATATTCACAATAACAATAACAATAACAATAAAAATTTAAAAATCACACCTTCAACTACACAATTGGCCTTGTGAAATAGTATAAAAGATAGGCAGTCTAGTGTTTGAAAGCATTTGGGGTTCTTGATCTCTGGCTCCTCAGATGAGTCAAGGTAAAGCCTGGATTAAGTTAACTAAACTTTCTTTCCAGAGGTTTTGAATTTTGAACATAATGAAGCAAGGGTGGAGTAAAACAGTACAATATTTTTCATGCTAACACCAGTACCTGAATAACTGAATATTTTTGATCCTGAATTTTATCCTTTTTTTTGTCTTGTTTCTAATTATAACAATTGAGTCTATAGAATTTCAGGTGGTTTTAAAGAGGGTCCCCCCCCATTCTTAATCAGATTTGGTTACTGTTATTATCTACTAAAGAAAAAAAATCCCATCTGATAGTTGCAAAAATTTAAATAAACTCACAAGTTGTTAGGAAACAATTTACCACAATTATACCACAACTGAACAAATAGCAACTATTTGATGATAATGGTAATATTTTTAAAAAATTTGTCCTGTTTATTTTTCCCTGTCATCCACAAAATAAGCAACGTTTTATGATATTGTTTTTATAATCATTAAAGTCATTTTAAGAGGAAACAATGCAGAATATAGATGAGTGGGAATCAGAAAACCATGGTAGGTCAAAGAGAATTTGCTCTACAGATAACACAGCTCTCTATACACTTTTGTTTATGCAACTGTTCGTAACAAAGTAGATGTGGAAAACATTGCATAAAGGTTGTGCCACCATGTATGACAAGCTTTGATGAAATAAAGTTTCTAGTTAATTTCTCAATTGATATAGTCATTATTTTCCCCAAATGAAAGTTCAAATAAAAAATACTACATATAACATTTTGTTCTTCCCTCCCTTCCTCTTTCTCTTTTCCCTCTAATGATGAAAGGGTTGAATTGGTTTTGATGGTAATTGTATCAGGATCCCTAATCTTGGTTCCACCAGATCTTCCTTTGAAAATCATGGCATCTCTGCCTTTGTAATTACGACTTTAACTGTCAGCTATGTGATTAAGGATACGACACGATGTCTAAAACCCAAATTTTTGTGGGTCACCTTTATCTAAAAAATTTCTATGAGCTAAAGGATAAAAGAAGTATTGAATCTTAAAAACTGTGTTAGTATTTTAATCAAAGACAATATATTTTGGAAATAATTTCTTATCTGATTTTGAACTATTTGGGCAATGGATTTGAAGAGGTTTCAATATATTTTGTATATAATCAATTACTTTTATAAAAACCATAACTAAGTGAGCTACTCACAAGAAGGCTATATCTTTGGTGTTATACTGTAGAGTAGAATTGAATCTCAAGAATGGCTTCAAATACGCAGAATATAATATTTTGTATTATCCACTATCTTGGTGAACTCAAACAAAATTTTTTAAGTTACAACCATACAATATTCCTATTAATTCAAACTTTTCTTGCAGTAAATTGGTCAGTAAACTCAATTATCAGAACAGCAGACAAATTAAAAATGTCCGAATCTGGGTTCCTTTTGTCATAATATATACACTTTATACCAGAATGATCACTTTTTTATGTTTTATTTGAAAATAAATAATTTAAATTGTTATGAATTTAAGCAAATTTTAAAACCCTATTATTTTAATGCAAAAAAATAAAACAGAGAAAAATGTCATTTTTTTTAGAAAAATACATTTTTCATATAATACTATTTCAATTTTAACTGTATGTCCTTATGGTAGAAACTAAAGAATGAATTGGCAAAGAATATGACTTACTCGATGGGAAAAGTACTGTGCATACAAATACTAGTCTTAAAATTGTGTATTCTTCTAAAAGCTAATTGATCACTTAGATAGCAATGGTTTTTATTAAAATAATTAATTATAATTAGATTATTTGTTGTTGCTATATGTTGTTAAAATGAAATAGCCTCAGTTCATTGGAGAATTTTATAATATTTCACATATTTCACCTGAAAGATAGTGAATCCAGGGACACCTGGGTGGCTCAGTTATTAAGCGGCTGCCTTGGGCTCAGGTTATGATCCCAGGGTCCTGGGATTGAGCCCCTAGTTGGGCTCCCTGCTTAACGGGGAGCCTCCTTCTCCCTCTCCTCTGCCTGCTGCTCCCCCTACCTGTGCTCTCTCTCTCTCTCTGTCAAATAAATAAATATTTTCAAAAAATAAAATAAAAAAATAAAAGATAATGAATCCAGATATTGATAAACAATTACAGTAAATTATAATAAGTATGATATATAATAAAAACAATCTTGAAGATAGCTAATAACCTAAAATAACCATTGTGTTACCTGCAATGTTGGCATTTCTGGTGACGTTCTCTGTTCCTTTCTAGTCTTCATTGCTTTTGGTCCTATCCCCCTACTCAAAGAATCCCCTTTAATATTTCTTGCAGGGCTGTTTTAGTGGTCATGAACTCCTTTAGCTTTTGTTTGTCTGGAGACTCTTTATCTCTTCTTCTATTATGAATGACAGCCTTGCTGAATAAAGAATTCCTGCCTGCACATTTTTCCCATTCAGCACGTTGAACATTTCCTTCCTCTCCTTTCTGGCCTGCCAAGTCTCTGTGGACAGATCCACTGCAAATCTGATCTATCTTCCCTTGTAGGTTAAGGACATTTTTTCCCTTGCTGCTTTCAGGATTTTTTCTTTGTATTATGTGAATTTGTCTATGATATGCCTGCCTCAACAATGGCCGGCTTTTATTGAATTTAATGGGAATTCTCTGTGATTCTTGAATTTTGGTATCTGTGTCCTTCCTCAGATTTGGGAAGTTTTCAACTATAATTTGCTCAAATAAACTTTCTGGCCCTTTTTCTCTCTTTTCTTCTTCTGGGACTGCTATGATAGCAATGTAATTACATTTTAAAAGTTGCTGAGTTCCGTACGTCTACTTTTATAATCCATTACCTTTGGTTCCCTCTTCTTTTTGGCTTCAATATTTTCCATTATGTTATCTTCTGTATCACTGATTTGTTCCTCTGCTTCATTAATCCTTGTTGTTATGGCACCCATTCAGGTTTGCATCTCAGCTCTAGCATTTTGAAACTCAGCCTCACTAGATTTTAGTTCTTTTATCCCTAAAGTAAGAGATGCTCTAATGTCTTCTATGTTTTTTTCAAGCTCAGCTAGTATCCTTATAACTGTTGTTTTAAATTCTAGTTCAGACATCATACTTATATATGTATTGATTAATCCCTGGCCATCATTTCTTCCTATTCTTTCTTTTGGGCTGAATTCCCATATCTTGTCATTTTGAAGAAAATAAATTAAAAAATAAAATAAAATAATAAAAAATAATAAAATCAAAATCAATCAATCAATCAATAAAGGAAGCTGGATCCTAGGTGTGTTTTGGTGTGCTTGTTAAGCAAAGCCTGATAGAAAAAAGAAAAGATAAAAAATTAAAAATAACTTAAGAAATAAAATTTAAAAATAAATAATTTGTTCTTTCTGCATCCAAAAAACAAAAACAAAAAACCAAACAAATAAAAAACTCAAAGGAAGCTAGATCCTGTTTCCCCTAGAGCTGAAGCTTTTCAGCACTCTGTGATCAGTAGACTTGGTGCATGGGGGGGTTTGTGCTCCCTTCTGGGGGAGGGCCCTGCTGTGCTGATTCTCAGATGAACTTGCCCTAGTGGAAATGCACCCTCCAGTCTGCAGTGGGGCAGGGCTTGGTGTAAGCAACTCTGGTGTCCACTCGTTGGCACTGTTTTTCTCTCACTGAGGTTAGTCATGTTGGTAGGTGAGCTGGAAGAGGATCTTGAGCCTGCCAGTCTTCAGGAAGCCCCCACAGACAAACAGCCCTGCACCCCTCCTGTGTCTCCAGCTTCCATCAGATCCCTGCCTTCAACGAGTCTTTGTTGGAGCTGTCCCCCTTCCAGGTGGCATAGTGCTCCTGTGTTTTATCTCAAGCATAGCTGAGATTCAAAACCCCACACTTGAGAGACCCCCACAGGGTGGACCATGCTGATCTCTGGGGGAGAGTTGGTGCAGACTTGTCCCAGAAAACAGTGACACAACAATGCAGCCGATGGGAATTTGGTAAATCACAGCACACAGACAGTGCCAGGGTTTGCTACCCTTAGCTGGTGTCTTTGCTCCCACGCTGGTGAACAGGGCAGCTCAGTGGTGTCCACAGGGTCCTTTGCCCACAGAAAGCCATATCACCTTTCCCAAATGCACTCCAAGCAGAGGAGCCACTTCTCCCTGTGCAACCTGGGGTATCCTCTGACAACACCACCAGCTCCTGAGGCTCCACCCTGCTTCCCTCTGGGGCCTCGCCTTGCTTGCCCCACCAGAACAAGACTCAGCTCACCAGGCATGACCCTGGTGGTGGCACTGACCTCGGAAACTTCAGACCCTGCACTCCACTGTTTATAAAAACAAACAAACAAACAAAAACAAATCAAAACAAACAGACAAACACAAAACTGGTGGTATTTAAACCCTCTCCTTTGTCCCAGACAATGATTTTGGGGAAGTCTTCTTATGCGGTGCCCTGCATGTGATTTCACTCTTTTTTTTCCCACTCTTTCACTCTCTCTCCCATTCTCTCACTCCTCTCTCCCTGACCAGCGCTCTCTCCCTTCCTCATGTCCATGGCTCTTTTCTCCCCCAAGTGAACTCTCCCTAGCTCCTATCTTCCATACGTCATTTTTTCTGCTTGCAGAGGAGCAGCTTTGTTCTCTAAGGTCTCCAGTGGATTTCTTGGGTGTTCAGAATGATTCGATATTTATCTCGCTGTGTTCAAGGGAGGAGGCAAGCTTAGGTTCACCTTACTTTTCTGCCTCTGAAGTCCTCTTAACAACTTGGATCCAACAGAAATATAAATAAAAAATAGGAAGCTACTTTGGGCCCATTTTAGTCCGCAAAAAGGTAATCAAAATCAAATGTGATCATCATATAGTTAATCTGATCATGAGGGAAAAAAACAAACATACTTTTTATTCCATGTTTAACATTAAGTTGACTTAAAGTCCGTGAAACATAATTGGTCAGAAGTGCACTGAATTTTTTGGTTGGATTTCTAATGAGGGCAAAATTCCAAAGCTGCTGCTTAAGAGGATGTCTTAGGCCTGTCAGAAGAGAACAATGGAAAATTCTGAGATCATCCAGCGCTCACACTACAGTGGAAACTTAGTTGGATGTCATTTGTGTTAATAAAAGGATTCCTGATTTTTATATAAGTATTCTGACAGTTTCTGCTCAACTGCACACTTTTATTATATATTTCCCCAGAATAAGAGAGCTATTGTCACATCTGTTTGTCAGTGAGAGAAAATAATCATGGGAAACCATAGGATGAATGTTATACAGGTGAGCTTCCCAAAGCTATGAGTTGGAAGGCAAAGGAGGACACGAGAGGGCATGTTACATAGAGAACACCTGGACCCAAAACAATGAAAACCATGATATTGCTGTGTTTCTTAGCTCAAGTCACTGTTGAAATCGATTTTACTGCCTCGACATTAGCATTATTTACACAATATAAACCTGGAAATTGAGAAGCCATGTCATAATTACAAACTCCTTATCACAATAACAAGTGTTTGATTTGTTTTTACTTTTTTAATACTCGAGCTCCACAGCCAGCAATGTCTTTCTTTTTCATTGTAACTTTTCTTGTCACTGTGAAGTTAAAATCTCTGCTAGGTAGCTTAATCACTTGCTCCAAAATGAATGTTTCTTAGTTCCTAAGACATGGCTATCATCTCAAAGAAGATTTGTAACTAGTTGACCAAAATGTTGGAGTCTGAACATGCAGTAAATCTCCAAAGGATCTGTGCATTTTGTTTCTAGTACAGTTTTAAAAATTGTGTTAGAAACAATAACTGATTTTTCTGCTTGAAAAACAGTTGTCTCAGGCACATACAGACCATATTCTCATGCCTTATACTTTGATTTCAAAGAATATTGCATGGATAGAGGGCATGCATGCATTTGGAGATTTCATGTGCTGGTAGACACATGTACTGATAATGTCTATATGCAATTAATGCCCATGGTACACTGATTTAAATAGAGAAAGTATTTTACTTTTGTTAGATTAGGACGAAATCTAATCATGCAGAGAAAACTAGATGGAGAAGTATTGATATCATGATTCTGGCTATAGTGCCTCTATTTGGGGAATTTAATTTCACTGCTAACCTATTCCTGAATTTCCTTTAATTGTGGTCATATGCACACTGAGGCATACATGTCTTCTTTAAAAATATTGGATAGCGATGCACATACTTCATTAAAACAGACAAGAGCAAGACAATTGTCTCAAATTTCCATGAGACATTGGCTCTGGAGATGATACCCATGGGGTTAAAATGAGGAGTTCTTTAAAATTGTCATCAGGCAGCTTATTTCCTGCCTTTCATAGGTCCCTTTGTACTTGTATATTTGGGGAAAGTGGGTGGAGTTGTCTTTTTAATTTTTACTCTATCCATGTCAGAGTCTTCTTTTCTACAATTACTTCACTTTTATCCTACTTTCCCTTTTTAAAGTAGCATTGGACCTACATTCGTTGCGTTGTGTGAAAGTCTATGAAAATCACTCATCCTTTATAATGATGCTTCTATTGCAGTTCTGAACTTGGTGGTAGGGTGATTGGAACACAGATGCAATTCCTATGACTGTACTGATCACTTACGTTCTTATGCCACTGCTACAACATTAAATGGCATTATGCATATATAGATATGTTAAAACTCATTAGTAATCTAAAGAATGCATGCTAAAATGATAATGAGATATAATTTCAAAATGATTAGAAGGA
The DNA here is from genome assembly GCF_023065955.2 of Ursus arctos. Lineage (NCBI taxonomy): Eukaryota > Metazoa > Chordata > Mammalia > Carnivora > Ursidae > Ursus > Ursus arctos. The sequence goes on from NW_026622775.1 coordinate 25,307,538, forward strand.
AGAAGATGTCAGATTATCAGGGTGGGTGGGAATGTTGAGTACTGGGAACTCTAACTTATTTATTATTGTTGTGTATATAAATGAACATAGCCACATTGAAGAGAGAGTGGGAATTGCCTAATCATTAAACATGTGAATAACTTATGATCCAATTCCTTGGTTAGGGTATATGCTAGAGAAATTCTTACATATGTGCATTGATAGTAATGCTCAAAAATATTCCTAACAATCTTCAAAAAATGGTGAAGTTTCAGTAAAGATTTGGAAATCTATCCAGTCTTTTTAACAGAGAGAATTAAAAATTTTAAAAATGTTAATAGATATTAATTTGTTAAGTACATATCAGAAAAGGCAGAAAAAAAACATAAAGATTTCCTGAAAGTAGAAACTGTAGGAAGCAGCTAACAGCCCTAAGGACAAGGGGGAAAAAATAGAAAAGATTGAAAGTATTAAAGCTCAAAACTTAGGGATAAAGCCCTACAGAGATAAAAAGTAGCCAAGACCTCTGAGAAAGAAGTGGTGGTCTTGAATCTAGACCTCTGCGTAAGGGGCACCAGTTATCCAGTGCTGGTGTCTCTGAGGGGATACAATAAGGTTTTGTGAATTGGGGTGAAACTACAAAGCAGATCAAAATATTGCTACAGGTAGGAACTCATATTGCTGAGATGAAGGTGTTTGCTGGAATGATTCTCAAAAGAAGCAGACAGAAGCAACGGGGGCAAGTAGGAAGAAGCAAGACCATTCCTCTTCCTCTAGCTTCATAATCTCTCTAAAACACCCCAGATTAATGGAACCTAACCAGGAATCAGCTCACAAAGTGGAGATGTGATTTGCAGACATTCTAGTCCAGAATCTCAAAGAAGGGTATAGAATTATGTTTGGAGTTGATCAATAACCTAATAACCACCCAAACTGACAATAACTTCACTGTCCATCATTGGGTTGATACATAATTATGGTATGTTAATTAATATGCTATACTTCTGAATGAGTTAACTATTCTACAAAACACCTTTTGCAGTGAAACACAAGAAAGAGTATTTATTTCTCACAGGACAGCAGGAGATCCCTTTATCTAAGAGGGGCTAGGAGTTGGCTGATCTAGGCTTGACTGAAGTGACCCTCCTTCAAGATCCAAGGTCCAAGTATAGCTGCATCTGGTCTGCTTTGGAGCCCAGATTGCAGGAACTGCAGTAACATTAGTGATGGCAGAAGCACATAAGGACAAGCTAGAAAAGTTTAAGTTCAAATTCTTTTAAGACCTAGACTTGGAATCACTCCCACCACATTTAATTTGCCCAAGCAAATCACAAATCACAAGTCCAAAGTCGAGGAGCCAGGAAGCACACCCCACCAACTCCTCCTTCCTGAGCTAATGTCAAGCTTGTAAGGGCAAGGGGTTAAAAAAAAATTGTGGCTCTTAGTTCAATTTACCATAGTCTTCTCTCTTGTCCACAATTATTCATAACCCTCCCATTCGCAGATAGCACTCACCCTCATTTTAGGACCTTGTAAGCCTCATCTGATTCTGACACCAAGATCTCATTAAATACATTAGGCCCTCAGGTTTGATTTAAGTTGCTTTTGATCCAAAGCCCTGTGAACTAAAAAGTTATCTGCTCTGCACACAACCAACCTTCAATCATCAAACAGCGACAGTTTGACAGGAAAACCACAATAAACACTCCTGTTAAAAAGGGAAGAATGGAATTGATGTGACAGTCTTTAGCGCATAGAAAGTCTGAATTTCCACTGAGAAAATGTTGTTAAGTACACTACCCCTACTTAGAGTACACAAAGTACCTTGTTTAGGCTCCATTCTACAACTTGAGAGCATCTCCACCACCATTGGCTCTATGTTTTGTGCATTTCATACTCCTTGCCTGTAGAGAGTTAGAGAGTTGGGGGCTCAGATGTCTTCGTATGTCAGAGTCTCACTACCTTTCATTTTAGGCTGTCAACCCTTTTGCCAATATGGTTGTCTCCAGAAACATTTTGGGCTTTCCAAATATGTGATTCTAATCAAATTAATGTGCCAAAAGTCAGACACACAATGATTTTTTTAAGACGTGCCTCTCTTTCTAGAATCAAGTGGAAATATTTTGAGCACATGGCTTCTGCAGATCTATTTTCTTAACCTTTCTTGGAGTCCATTTCTAGTTGAAATGATAACAAGTTGTCACAATAACTCTTTTAAAGTTCATAACAAAAAGTTGTGATGGTTTTGGCCTTGACTATTTCTGCAAAGCCAATGCCACATATTTTAAGATTGTGCTCAATTTAAGGCCAAAACATGTCAACATGTCATGGTCTGGCTCAAATTCAACAGACAGGAAAATATATTTGTCCACCATGAGGCCTTAGCAAGAGTATGGGTGTAGGGAGGGGTAAAGAATTGGGGTCAATACTTAAACAAAACGCCAGTGACAAGAAATCAACCCCAGTTACATATATTGATATAGTTGCATTACAATATGTTAAAGGTAACTGAAAGAAGCAAATCACAGAATACGATATGTTTACATTTAAATAAAATTTGAAACATGCAAAATTGAACAATGCATATTTTAAGGAAAGACGCACAAATGATAGAAATATTTTAAAAGAATATCAAGGAACCGTTCATCAACTTTATGATAGTTTTTAACTCTAGGGGTAGCAAAAATGGGATGAAATAAGGGAAGAAAGCAGAGGGGATTCTATAACAGTAGTGTTTGGGTTTTTTTAAATTACTATACAGGTTTTCATTTAGTATTATTTTTGTTTTATCTGCTTCTCTGAATTGTATAAACAGATTTTTGTGTGTATGTGTATACTACATGTATATTACAGAGGGGTTAGTTTTAATCTACTTAGCTTTGGCAACATGAAAATCAAGGAGGTATGTAGTGAGAGAGGTGATTAGTTTGTTGCTCCCTAGAGGAGAGAAGGGTGCAGGATAGAATGGAGGATAAAGCCAAAAGCATGGCCAAACTGCATCAAACTCAAATTTCCATTGCCCATTCTTTTTCTTATGCTCAACAACACAAACTGGGATAATTTCTGTTCTCGTTACAGGCATAAACATTAAAAAGATTAGTACCACTGTGTAATTAAGTGATATCCACATGGAAGCTAAAGAAAAATTGATCGTTCAATTCAGTGAAGGAAAAAAAAGATAATCAGGTTTATGAAACATCATGAAAAATTAAATCTACAAGCTCACAAATTTCTTTCAGTCTACTCACGATATATTACCCAAAGCTAAGTAGTAATTTAATTATACTTTGGAACAATTGAAAGAAAGATTTAAGAGACCGGATATGAAAAGACAAAAGTTTTTGTTTTGTTTGTTTGTTTTTTTTAAGTTGCCCCTTAATGAATAAAAAGGATCATATTAGCTGAAAGTAATATGCCAACAGGATGCTCATCGTAATTCATAATAATTCAAAACTACACTGGTGTTCAATTTTTAAGTATTAATCAAATAGGTAATTCATTGATTTGAATGGTAGATATTTGACATTAAATACATAAGACTCTAAAGCTTTTATTGCAATTACAGCAGATATCTCTTTTGTAAATTTTAAAATTTTAAATTTTAAATATGTTTTCAATATATGCATACATTTTACATACATTTATACATATTTAATCCATATTTAAATAAATTTAAATCATGAAATTAAGTCAAATTTTATGCAAAATGACAGATAACAATTACCTTTTGTAAAAAGCAATTAAATTCAACAATATCAAGGGGATGTATTTTTCCTTATAAAGCACCAGCAATAGCTAATCAAAAAAATTGCTGCATATTTGATTAACAATGACTTAGCATTGGTATTATGCCTGTATTTTTAGGGCACAAAAGTTTAATTATTAATGCACTATTCAAAATGAGTATGTTAAAATAAATGTGACCATTCACCCTCTTCTGTCATTTGCAAAAGTCTTGACAAAAACTCTGTTGTCTCTGTTTCCAGTTAACCCCTGGTTATTGGATATATCTTGTAATCAGCTAAAGAACTGTCAACAACTAGCTCTTACTCATCATCCCTTTGGTGGCTCATCCATTAAATCAATTTGCGTCTTTACCGACTCATCTTTGAAGCCCTATTGAATCAAATGACCATATTTTAAAAAACCATGTAGGATTTCGTTGTTCAAATCACGAGACTTTTCTCATTAAGTTACGGAAAGCTTGAAAAACAAAGAGAAATTCATATTGCCAGGAAACTCTTCTTTGATTCTATGATGAGAAATAAAAACACTTTTAAGGATACTTTTTGAAGTCAAATTTTCATAAGTGAAGGAATTTTAGGAATGTAATCACAATAGGTGTCATTTATGTAATCAATTTATTTTCTCTTGAAAGAGTTATATTTTGGAGGGACAAGTATCGATATAACCATAGGGAAGGAAACACAGTGACCATCATGACAAGAAATAAAACAGGGAAAAAGTGACAGTGGAGGTTAAGTTTCACCTATGTTTTTCCTCCTTATTTGAGGTTGTTTTTTACCTTCTTCCCTCCCATCTGTCTTCCTCCCTTCTTGCTCATCCCACAAAAGCCACGTATACAAGGATACCTAATTCTCAATAAAACCTATATTTATATCATAGAAAAAAACTTCGCTAATAAATATTCTTTTGATGAAATGAGGTGAGAAGTTTTTGAGAAAGTAATAACCAACAATATTTAAATAAATTTAAGAAGGAACAAAATATAGAAAGTCAACATAGTAGCCATATATCACCCATTCCCTCGTTCCTCACTTTCACAATCCACTGTGTACCACTCTAGTGTAATAAAATGGTAGTCTTCATTTTAGGAGCATGTAGGGTCATCTAACAATAAGCGAAAACATTTCAAAGTTCTAGTCATTAATGCTTGAATCTGGGGTACTATGCCTTGTGGAATACCAACTAGTATCTAGTGGAATATCTAACTAGTACTTATGAGGTATGTATGCACTAAAAATAGCCTAACTAGTAAAGGAATTTAAATTGCCAAGCCAGCTTGCTGCTAGATATCATCATTTGGATAGTTGTCAGGATAATTTTTTTTATACTCTTACACACACAAACATATTTAAATATTTTTATGACAGTTATTTAGTCTTCATTCTTTAGTATATTTGTTAATTCATTCACAAATACTTTTTTGAGAGCCTATTTTATGCCAAACACTGAGCTGTAACAGAGTGTATACTGATCAGCGAGGCAGACTCAACCCCGAGCTTGAAGAGTTTACAACCTAACAGTTGAAGAAATAAACTGATAAACAAAAGAAAAATATGTCATTAGGTAGTATGGTAATAACAATGAAAGAAAAAATCCAATTCAGAGAACATTATAGAGTGTCTTTATTTGATGAATACTATGGAGAAGCCCCTCCGAAGAACTGACATTTTAGGTAAGACCTGAGAATAAAAAAGGAGAATTATTTCCAGAGAGAGTGAACTAAAATACTAAAGATTAACCCCAAAAAGAGCTTACTTATTTTGAGAATTAAAAGGGAAATAATGTGGGGCACCTGGCTCTTTCAGTGGGTGGAGCATGCTACTCTTGATCTCAAGGTTGTAAGTTCCAGCCCCGTGTTGGAAGTTGAGATTATTTAAAAAAATAAAATCTTAAAATAACACAAAACAAAGAAAACAAACAACAACAACAACAAAACAGGAATACTGTGTTTAGAGGGTGTTGCAGGATATGATTGCTTCAAAATGAAGTAAGAGATAAATGTGCTAGATTGTGACTTACAGGCCTTGTAAGCCATATTTAAGTTTCGATATTCTCATAAGGGCAGTTAGAAAACTGTTGAAGCAGTTTCACAAACATGTCAGCAATGCAGACCAGCTTGAAGGTTATTTTGGTGTTCTGGTAAGAAAAAAATACCTTGGTCTCTGAGTAGCAGTAGCAATGAAAACAAGTGAATGACTATGAGAAATTAGGTGAGACAATTATGGAGTTTGAAGATGAAGGTAATTAAGATATGAAGGAGAAGGCAGTGTTAAGAATGACCCCCAAAGTTCCTTTTAAGGTGAATGCTAATGATATTTGAGTAGGTGAGAAAAACAGAGAGAGCAATTAATTTGCATGGAAAAGAAATTAGGAGTTCAATTTTGGATGTGTTTAAGTTTAAAATTCTTGAAAGACATTCCACTCTAGATGTAAATTAGAAAGGTGGATGTAAAAGTATAGCACTCAAAGAAGAGCTCTGCTCTGGGATAAATGTTTAGTGTTCAGCCTTATAAAGACATCATTTAAATAATCTAAGAAAAGAATGCAAAGAGAGACAAGATCTCAGAACAGAGTGGTGAGGAACTCTATTTAGAAGTTGATGGAAAAAAAGGACCTAGACAAAGAGACTGAGCAAGAGTTACTGGAAGGTCAAGAAATGTTGTCACACATTTCTCTAAAGAAGACATACAGATGGCCAACAGACACATGAAAAAATGCTCTACATCACTCGGCATCAGGGAAATACAAATCAAAACCACAATGAGGTATCACCACACACCTGTCAGAATGGCTAAAATTAACAAGTCAGGAAACAACAGATGTTGGTGAGGATGTAGAGAAAGGGGAACCCTCTTACACTGTTGGTGGGAATAAAAGCTGGTGCAGCCACTTTGGAAAACAGTATGGAGGTTCCTCAAGAAGTTAAAAATAGAGCTACCCCATGACCCAGCAATTGCATTATTTATCCCGAAGATACAAATGTAATGATCCAGAGGGGCACATGCACCCCAATGTTTATAGCAGCAATGTCCACAATACCCAAACTATGGAAAGAGCCCAGATGTCCATCGACAGCTGAATGGATAAAGGTGTGGCTCATATATACAATGGAATATTACTCAGCCATCAGAAAGGATGGATACTTACCATTTGAATTGACGTGGGTGGAACTGGAGGGTATTATGCTAAGAGAAATAAGTCAATCAGAGAAAGACAATTATCGTATGATCTCACTCATATGTGGAATTTAAGAAACAGCACAGAGGATCACAGAGGAAGGGAGGGAAAATGGAATGGAAAGAAATCAGAGAGGGAGACAAACTGTGAGAGACTCTTAACTATAGGAAACAAACTGAGGGTTGTTGGAGGGAAGGTGGGTGGATGGGGTAACTGGGTGATGGGCATTAAGGAGGGCCCATGATGTAATGAGCACTGGGTGTTATATGCAGTTGATGGACTTTTGAACTCTACATCTGAAATTGATGATGTACTATAGGTTGGCTAATTGAATTCAAATTAAAAAAAAGAAAGAAATGTTGTCACATATGTCAAGAGCAATATAAGAAAAAGGTAGTAGTTAAGTACCAAACACTCTTACAACTGGACAGAGTTATTACGAGAAGATGTGGTAAGGGTACAAGGAGCTAAGCTCTGGGAAAGCATCAGAGACCCTAGTTGTGACACCAGGACTCTGGCAGGGATATGATGATAAACAATACGATGCAGGAATACAGGCTTCAAAGTCAAGGATTAAGGCTTAGAGGATATGATGAGAACCTATTTAGAATTGGGGGGGTCACAATATAACACCCTTTTTCTCTGTTTATGTTCAGTATTAAGTAAGACAGACAGAAAAAGTCAAGCAGATTACTTCATTACTAAGAGAACCTGAAACGAACGTTAGGCCTACAGTAGGATCTTAATACTGAAACTCAGAAATTAGAGAGTCTTATTTATTTAATCACGGGATTAATTATAGGCCTTTTGCATAGGGGACCACTCCACAGGAGACTTATAGCATGATAGAGTAGAGCAGGAAATGTGGTTTCTTTGGGCTTCAGGCTTCCAAACCCCAAAATTACTCCAACTTCCCTTGTGAGGCAGAGCATGTGGAAATGTGGCTAGAGGCTCAGAGTGCTTAGAAAAACCTCACTTCATGGAAACCAGAAGAGACAACCTGGGAAAAACCACCTTACTCACACCCTTGCAGACATGCTTATTGCTAGTGTGATAGTAATCAAATCCCTGGTCAAGAAATAAAGAAGGAAGGGAGTTAACAGTGTTGGAGCACAAATCAGAACTTCTTCTCCAGGACATCATGAGGCTGATGCAGCTAGTCTTAACGCAGCTACTGACCAACAGTTCCTACATCACCATCAGTAGTGGCAGGACTGAATCTGGAGATTGAGAAATATTTGATTTATGGGAGATTTGAAGTGACTCCAGCTATGAACAGAAGGAGTTTTGATCATGAACACAAATAGGCCACAGATAAGAAGGCACTATGGCAACCAGGTAATGAACAGGAAGATCTTCTATCAAAAGAATGAAAGAAGAAGCCTATACTCTACATAAAGGACAGTTTATGAGGCCAGCAAAATGAGGAATCATGTTTCTAAATATAAGATAAAGATAAAGGTGATTTTGATTTTCATTCTATGTAGTTTTACCACAAGCTACTCAGGAAGTGATTTTCTTGGATCAAGGAATATATGGCAATTTTTTAATTGCAAAATAAGAAATATATTAATCAGAATGTTTGAGTTGAAAGTAGCAAAATTCCAGCTCAAACTAATGTCTAATATGAGAACATTTCAAAAGGAAATTAATTGTTATAACTGGGAAGTCCGGGTGTACTATGGGTTTCACAGCTGGGAAGGACACAAAATACAAGTTCAGATCTCTTGTCTCTCTTCTCTCTCTCTCTCTCTTTGTAATATTTTCTTGCTCTGTGTTCTCAATCATATTTCCTTCTCACTCCATATACAAATGATAGAAAACTTTTCGTAGGCTTATGTATAAAATCCAAGGAAATGGCCAGAGATAGCTGGAGGCAAGGCCACCACTGACTGGCCCACATGGAACTTTTATGTGAAATGGAGAATGTATCTGTGTAGGTAAGCAAAATAGACCTAGCCATATGAGGTGTATCATGATCCATCCTAGAAAAGCATGCCTTTCCCTCCGGTGGAAGCAGCCCTGCCTTAAGGCTTGAGGCTTGCCAAGCAGCAGTTAGGCTAAATTTGATCTCCGGATGACCCACCTGTGTGTGCCTTTGGGCAGTTAGCAGGAGTCCCTCGGGCCAGGCTGACATTATTCTACCAAGCAACCCAGAGAAACAGAAAACTCTCTCTCACAACATAACATATAACTTCCCCTTCCAAAAGGAAAAAAAAAAAAGACTCTAATTGCCTGGATCAATATGCTTATGAATTAGGATTCTTTGATTAGTCAGGCACCATTGGAAACACACGACAAAAGAGGTGGCGGTTCTGCCCACAGTGCAGGGTATTTATTATTACCATAAAAAAGGAAGGAAGGGCTGCTGAGTAAACCAAAGCAAGAAATTTCCCTGCTTCTCAAACCTACTCTATTGGGCGCGCGCGCGCGCGCGCGCACACACACACACACACACACACACACACACACACACGCACACCACATTGCTAGATGCAGATTTCCTCCCAAGAAAATCCTTCCCTTAGGTTCTAAACACGTCCACAATTCTCTAACTTACACACACACACACACACACACACAAACAAAGCTCTCTTGACTTAATATTATCCTCTAGCTATGCAACCGCTATTCTTTTTCTCTTCTCTTTCACATGCAGATTTCTGAAAAAATGCCTCCTAAAATTGCTGCCTCCATTGCTTTCCCTTTTACTTTTTCTTTAGCCCCATGCAGGATTTCTCAAATCATTCTGCTGAAACAGTTCTTGTGAAGGCTACACATAACTTTCTTGTGAAATCAAAGAAACACTTTTTTTCATTTTCATCCACCTTGACAGCTTAGCAGAATCTGACTTCACAGACCACTCCTCTGCTTTCTCGAAAAAAATTTCTTTTCTCTGCAAAAGTGACTCCACACCACCTTGATGTTCCTAGCATCTCTGGCCAATTTCTTTTCAGTGTCTCTTACAGGTTCATCTTCTTTATTCCACCTATTAAATTTTGAAGCACCACGAATTTTGGTGCTTAGCCTGCTTCTTTTTTCACTTTGCATTCCCTCCCCAAGCAATCTCATCCATGGTTATGTACCAAAATGCACATATACAGAGATGGCTAAAAATCTGTACCTCCAGCTGAGGCATTCCTCCAAGCTATGGATCTTATCTCAAACTGCCATATGAGAAATTCATTTTCATGTCTCAGGGGCACGTTTAATTAAACAGGCCTTTGTTAAAAACACATTATTTTCCCCATTTCCTTCATCAAGCATTCACACACACGATTACACAGTCCTCTTCTAATGGTGCCATCCCAGTGTGTAACATTACCATCCACCACCACCCAGTGACTGCCCGTCCCTTGCCACCCATACTCAGGGTATTTCTACCTCCTGTAGATTTAACAATGTAATAGTATCCTGAATTTGTCAGTATCATGTCATCTTAATTTTCATTACAAAAACCAATTCTACTTTATCTCACCCCTGGGAGCCCACAGTAGCTGGTCAGGAGGTTCCCTACTCTCTGTGCCTCTGATCTCTTCAGACCAATGTGATCAAAGCAGTCTTCTGAAACTCCAGCAACACCACTCACCAACCAAATCTAACACATGACCTAAAATATCCCTCACTAACTGCTCTTACCCGTGTCTCTGATGTGATTTTGTGCCACCTCCTATCACTTTGTCTTTTCTTTCAAAGACCCAGATATGGTTCTTTACAATTCAGCAACAAATGCCTGAATGTTGGAATATGTATTTTAGTAGACCCAACATCACTGATAACGTAATAATGCCATTCATATTGGAAGGTTTAAAACAAATAAACAAACTTTACTGGGGATGTACTGTACGGTGACTAATATAACAAAATAAAAATTATTTAAAAAATAAAACAGCGTAAGCCAATTATTAAATAAATAAATAAATAAATAATAGACAAACTTTAGTCACCTGTCCAGAACCTAAACTATACCGTGCTTATCAGTATTAATGAATACTCACTTTTCTGCCAATGGAATTAATTCCTTAGTCAGATTAACAGATGCCCTGAAATACCACCCACGTCTCCCTGTTCCATACTTCATAATCCTTGTCTGAAGACTACAGCACTAATTTTTCTGAGTATAAGGAGCATTGTCCCTCAAGAGCTCTCAGATGAATCCACTTCTGGGAGTTGCTTTAGATGAATAAAGCCACTACCCCAGGTCATGCTTCTCCTCCTCCAGTTCATATCAGGAGACCGGTCAATACAAAGATACAAATACCTAGACCTAAAGTCCCAATTTAGGACAACTCTGAAAAGAATTTGTATTAGCTTTCTAAGGCTGCTGTAACAAAATGAGAAATCATATAAAAAGACCCTCGTCACCTGAATCTCAAAGGCAGACAAATATGGTGACCAGGACTAGGACTTAATTATAAAAGTAGCAAAACTCCAGACAAGGTTGAATTCTTAATCTCATGAGAATTTCAATTCTCTCTATAAGGTCTGGGATAGGAATATTTGGGCCAACACATTTGAAAATCTTGTCTCCCAAGATTCACCTAAAACCTCTCGACATTCAGAATTATTCCACTCTTCCTTGTTAAAGCCACCTTTTACCTGAATATGATACAGAGCCCTCTCCTTACAAGACAACACACACTCCACTCATCAAGCTATGCCTCCACCTCCCGCCTGTCTACTGTACCAAAGACTAGCTATGTCAGAAGATAACTCCAGTGGAGAAAAAGTTGGATTTCTTAAGAGAAAAAAAGAGAGAGACAGAAACTATATCTCGGAGTAGATACAGAACCTAGATAACATATACTGACAGTTGCTAGAAGAGTAGATATATGGCTAAATCCTACAAGGAATAGATTGAGGGAAGTAGAATATGAAGTTGAACAAGAAAGAGTTTAGCAATCTGAGAACATGTTCTTATGTCTTTTCATATATATTTATAATTAAAGGTATAAAATTTCCCTAAGTAAATGAAGAGATTTGGCATGTTCATGGGTAGGAAAAAAATTATGGCATAAAGATTCATCCATTGATCCAACAACTATCTATTAAATGTCAACTACATGCCAGGCGCTCTTCCTAGGAATCGAGATACCTCAGTGAGCAAAACAGAACAAAACTTTCTAATTCTAATTCTCTGCATATTATCTGATAAAGTTATCACAACTCTAATGCAAATTATAGCAGGATTGTTTTCTTGAAAAACTTGAAAAGCTAATACTAAAGTTTAAATGGAAGAGCCAAAGACCAAATATAATCCATATAACTGAAAATAAAAAGAAGGAGTAGAGATAAATATTGAGGAAGATGACTAGAAGGAAGAACAAGAACATACCACATGATCAGGATCACCACCCTACTCTGAACCAAAACACTCCAGTCCTGGAACAGGGACATTTCAATAGATAGAGAAACTAGAGCTACTTTGCTGTAGGACTATGCATCTTATTGCCTCAGCTTCCCATGTTAGTTCCATACAGACATGGTCCTAGAGCCCTGATACCTCTGGAAATTATTAACTGGGTGCACAAGGAAATCCTCTCACATTTTCCAGACAAAAAGAATGCTAGTGAGAATACTACTTTTGCTTTGCAAAGAGATCAAATATTGTTTTTAGAGAAGATGAAGCAAATATGACTTTCTAAAATATGTAGATTATCTTGATAAAAGAAATTTTTAAAAATATTGTCTGTTAATTAAACATTTAAGCTGGTGTGAATTTGTATAGTTCACTTAAAGTTGCAGAACCATGTTTTCTTCCTCTCTCCTAAAAAATAGGGTGTTTAGACTAGATGATCCCTAAATTTTCTTTCCGTTATAGATTACCTTAATTCCCTTTTTCTTCAAGTGTTATTATGTGTCCATTTTCTAGCTTTATTTTGGCTCAGAAACAGAATATTTTTGTTTGTTTTCTACATTGATTATTATCTATTTTAGAAGATCTATCATATCTTACTTGGTACATGTGTTACTGTTGTTGCCTTCTTTCCCACATCTCCCTGGGAATTGTGAGATACTTGCAAATATCTACCTTGTATCATTTGTTTTTCCATTCTTAGTCCCTACCTGCCCAGGTGTCTTATATTCAGTAGGCAAACAGTATTCGTGCTTAATAATTGTTAAATTATTTGGACGAACTGCAGTCAAGTCTTTTTAAATATCAAACCCAGAGCATAATCCTTAAGACTAATGGACAAATATCCATTTGTAATTAGTTTTTTAAATAGCAGCCTTTACATATAGGGCGAATTGGCTTTTCTCTGCATAGCAAAGATACTGTCTTTGAGTCAAACCACTGAATTAAATTTATAAACTTTTGGAAAAATATCACAGTGGTATTATTTGTTTGTTTTGTAGTATAGGTTATTGTCTTTTGGGACCTGAAATGGCATAGAACAACCAAATTTTCAATTATTGCTAAAATGTTAAGACATGGCAATTACTTGATTTAGAAACTCTGGTTTAGGGGCGCCTGGGTGGCACAGCGGGTAAGCGTCTGCCGTCGGCTCAGGGCGTGATCCCGGCGTTCTGGGATCGAGCCCCACATCAGGCACCTTTGCTATGAGCCTTTCTTCCTCTCCCACTCCCCCTGCTTGTGTTCCCTCTCTCGCTGGCTGTCTCTATCTCTGTCGAATAAATAAATAAAATCTTTAAAAAAAAAAAAAGAAACTCTGGTTTATAGTTGTTGATTTTATTAACCAGAATCTTCCTTCTTTCTCTAGTGGGAATGAAGATGAACACATATGTCTGCTACAGCTCAGAAAACATGTTAGGATGCCAATACACCAAGAGTTGAATCAAGCATTGGATATATATCTACAAGAAGTCTCTGGCCAGTTAATTGTAGCTTCTGGCTTTCCCAGTAGCTATATAGCCTGAATATTTTGGTCACCCCAGTTTTTCTGAGGTACTGAAATGCCCTGAGAGAATTGTGAAAATAGGATTTTCCTTCCTTTTATGTTAGTTAAATCCCAAGTAGTTCATAGCAAATCTGGGGGACTTGTCATGCAAATGTCTACTCGTATGAAGTGTCCTATCAATTTTAGAAGACATTATCATCCTAGAAATGTAGCTAACCTCCAAATATCCTTTGATGTATTTAATCTGTACATAGCCTTTCTGCTGTTCTCACCTCATTAAAAATAACCAAGAATAGTAGCCAATGTTATCAAAATCCACCATGTTGTGCTGTAAAAGCAACTTATGCGTTGGTGCATTTAACACTAAAATAGTTTTAAGCAACCCTCAATTAGGCCTTATATGATTTAGTACTGAGTCATACAAATTATACCTATGGATCAATTAGGAAGGAAATATTTCCAAAGATAAAATATAAATTTGTACTTGATATTGATTGACAGTATACATGGTTTCAGTTTTCTCCAACCCAAATAATAATACATTGAAAATAATTATATTGGAAAAATCGACCGGCTAAATGAAAATTGTGTTACTAATGTAGTTCAGCATCAGATTTTAACACTAAGTAGTTATTCAGCAGAATCAGCAGTTTAGCCTAATAGGAAAAAAATAGTCTTTTAATTATGATAAGTTGGTCTGTTGGACATTTGACTTATTGTTACTTTTAGAATACAATGGCTCTTGATTGACTATTTTTAGCATAATTTGAGGCTGGAAAATACTTAATTATGGAGGCAAAAAATATATGTGTTTCTTGATATTTTAAACTCATAACTGAACACTAATTAATGTGACAGAGAAGATTAAATTCAAAGGCATATCTTTCAAATTGATGCTTTTCATCAATTTCCCATGACTACATGTTAGTTTCATTTCACTGAAATAGTAATAACATCAACTCTTTGGGTACTACAAAGAAAGTAAATAAGAAACATTATACTTTTATTGTGTAATTATTATCCTCAATCAAAAAAACTAAAAATAATTATAATTTCAATCAATACACATTATATTATGTGCACATTTATGTATATCGAATCCATGACTAAATAGAGACATATAATTCATGAACATAATTTACGGCTTCTTCAACATCCAAGGTGCTAATATTATTGAAGTTTTGTTTTGCCATCAAAACTTCATGATAAAATAGAAACTCCTTCATTCATGAAGTAATTTTCCCACAAAAATGTAATAGAAAGACAAAAATAAATCTTTTTTAAGATATTAACATATTTTTGAAGTGAATTGAGGAGATAAACAAAATAAGTCAATGTTTTTAATTCCTTTACACAAATTCATTCATATATATTTGACCATCTTATGTCCTATGTGTTACAGTATGAAAAGCAAAGAATCTACTCTTGATAACCTTGGCCTTTAGTAAGCAGGTGATCAATTATATCAAAACAATGTTTAAATCTTTCAACAATTCTGTGATAGCCCAGGACAAAATTTATGCCAAGGGAAAGTTAAGAAATAATTGTTTGCTTGAAATCTAATTAAACCCCTAATGTACTTAAGGTGTAATTGTTGTTTTACAATGGCTGAATATGCATAATAATCAAATTCCTTGTGTGAGAAATGCAGCGTCCATTTTAGAGAAAATGTCTTACTCAGTTTGGGCAGCTATAACAAATTACCACAGACTTGTGGCTTGAACAACAGAAATTTATTTCTCACAGTTCTGGAGGCTGGAAAATTCAAGATCAAGCTGCTAACAAATCCAATGTCTGCTAAGAACCTTCTTTTCTGGCTTGCAGATGGCCATTTTCTCCTTGTATCCTCACATGCCTGGGAGAAAGAGAGGAAGTGCTCATCACTTTTTTTTTTTTTTTTAAGATTTATTTATTTTATTTGAGAAAGAGAAAGGTGGGGGCAGGAGGAGTGTCAGAGGGAGAGAATCTTCAAGCAGACTCCCAGACTGAGTGCAGAGCCTGACGGGGAGATGGGCCTACATCCTATGATCAAGAGATCACCACCTGAGCCAAAATCAGAAGTCTGACACTTAACTGATTGAGTTACCCAGGTGCCCCTGACCCCTCTTATTATAAAGGAGTTGATCTCATTCATGACAGTGCCACGCTCATGATCTAATTATCTCCCAAATGCTCCTCCTTGTAATATCAGCACATTAGAAGTTAAGATCTTGAGGGAAAAAAAAAGAAGGTAGGATTTTGACATATGAATTTTCTATGGACACAAACATTCAGTCCATTACAGTGTTTAATGTAGACCAATGAGATATTTCAAATATTTATTTTGCTGGTTATGAATATTTTGGAGGACAAAACACCACCCTTAAGCTCCCATATTCTCCTTTTTATTTTCTCCCCCAATTCACAAGCTACCAAACAATTACTGCTTTATTTAATGGTATTTTGTAACTGCTTCATGCAGTAAAATTAATTCTTCTGTGATTTAAAGTACATGTAGGGGTGCCTGGGTGGCTCAGTCGTTAAGCATCTGCCTTCGGCTCAGGACATGATCCCAGGGTCCTGGGGTCAAGCCCTACATTGGGCCCTCTGCTCCGCTGGGAGCCTGCTTCTTCCTCTCCCACTCCCCCTACTTGTGTTCCCTCTCTCACTGGCTGTCTCTCTCTCTCTGTCAAATAAATAAATAAAAATCTTAAAAAAAAATAAAGTACATGTCAAATAATCCCTGTGAAATAATTTCTAGCTTTTAGAACTGCACAGGCAGCAACACTTTGTTCAAACACTTAATTCGTATACAACCAACTCTTTTTTCGTAATATAAACTACTGATACACACTGACAGAGATTCTATTCCTGGAGTTATGGATATGGACATTTTAAACTATAACCCGCTCAACCTGATCCCTAAGACTTTCTTTGTGATACTTCATAAACCAGTAGTCTTGCCATCTTGTCCCTAATTTTTTTGTCCTATGCCAAGTCATAAGTATATTTGCTCACACACAACAGAACTAAGAAAACCTTCTCTATTCATACAAATTAGTTGTATTACTTGAATAAATGGGGAAGTTTATTTATTTATTTATTTATTTATTTATTTATTTATTTACTTACTTACTTACTTATTTACTTATTTGACAGAGAGAGAGAGCACAAGCAGGGGAAGTGGCAGAGGAAGAGAGAGAAACAGGCTCAGTGCTAAGCAGGGAGCCCGATGCGGGACTCCATCCCAGGATCCTGGGATCGTGACTTGAGCTGAAGGCAGATGCTTAACTGACTGAGCCACCCCTTAAAGTTAATTTTTAAACTAAAATCTCCTTTGTGTTCAAATTGGAAAGGTCCGTGAATTAGAATCACATGGGTGTATGTTTGAAACATAGCTACATTTCTTGGTTGAGTTACCTTAAGTAAGAGACTTAGTTCCATTTGGATTCAACTTCTTCAGCAACCACCTCAACATGAATGTAGTAACATCTGCATACGAGATTGTGTACACCATGTCCTGTGCCTAGCTCATGCTCAATAGAATTTGGCCCATTGAAATTATTTAGCACCAGATGTTTTAAAATATCATTCCTTCTTTCACATTGCCGAGTGGATATAAACTTATACACTTAGATCTTTTTTGTACCATATTTTAGGACAGAATCAATCCAGACCGTTGAGTCTTACAGGTTTACTGGAATATTATTCCCTTAAAAAGTATAATTCCTGAAATACGGACTGTTGTTTTTATTGGTAGTGATGCAATTTATGAACTCCCTCAAACATTAGCATATTTATAATTATTTAGATAACTACAGAATGCTTTTGAAATGTATATATCCCTGAAATACTGACCATATGAACACTTTCATAAAAATAGATTTTGTATAACTTTCACATAGAAAAGTTCCAAAGGAACTGTTATCAGTAAACTACATATTTAATTTAGTGCTGAAAACTGACCTACTGAAAGGTGAAATATTAGGTAAATATTTCACATCTTAATGCGTTAAAAATCTGCCTCAACATGCCATATTTTTAGCTAAGCCAATACTTAACAATCTCTAGATATGTCAAAGAATATTTGTATTTGTAATAGATCTGTGAAAGACAGTGACTGACTTTTAAAATAATATATAACGATTCATTACATGAAAATGTTAAATTTGGGCGGAAGCATCATCTTTTATAGCAATGAAAAAGAGACAACACTAGAGCTGGAATGAGATGCAAAATACTTTTAAATGCAGCCTTCGTTTTAATTGTCTACTTCTCATGAATAGATACCTCCATGAATAAAATCTTGTTAGAGGCAACGAGGTAGAGAAGTAAATTTAAAAAGGCGTTTTTCGCTTTAAGTACTAATGAATGTTTGTCAATGGCTAGACATTATTTATGATCTAATATAATTGTGTATCATTACTTCTGTAGGCAGAATAGATTGTAACTAGAGCACAGATGTATTTACATTCCCCCCACAATCTATGAAAGTCGGGATATTAATGATTCATTGAAATAGTGTTTTCAGAACAGCTTCTCAGATTACATGGGTCTAGCAGGCATGACTCAAGATTTCCTTTCATTTCTTTGAAGACTATAAGACCGTGTAAATGATCTATTCTTTTGCGTAGCTTTGGAATTTTAACATTTAGCACAGATTTTGTTTTAATACACCTATGGACATTAAAAGTTTGCCAAAAAAATGGAAAGATTAGAGACTTATTACTTAAATTCCTCTTTCTTGCAACAGGAATTGCAAGCATTCATAATAACAAGAATGAGATTTAAGAAGTCAAGTGGTTTCAAAGGATCAGCAGAACTAACTTGGGGTAGAGCATTCAATGGACAGAATATATTGCTCTGATTAGTATAAGGAGAACTAAGAAAAGAAAATAGAATAATGACCATCTCAGCAGAATGGGTTAAGGTTACCTACCACTGCTTTCATAAGAGGAAATGTTTACTGATACAGAGTTATGGATTTAAAAACAAAAACGAATGAACTAACAAAATGTTAAATAGACCGACTCTGCCATAATGGACCATGACATCTTAGATGATGCAATTGAACATGCACTTCTGGGAGAAGCCTAGAAATTGGCTGAAAGAAGTGTTTTGCAGAGATCAACAATGATGATTACACCTATAGCCTCCCACAAGGGTGGGGAAACATCAGGTCTGAAACCCAGAGACAAACCCAGTAACAGTAAAAGACAAGGCAAGCTTCATTCAGAAGTGTCTACTAGAAAGCTTGCTTCATTTTCAGACATATTTTTGGGGCTGATGTGGAGATTGGCCTACAAGCAGATAAAAACATGATTCTGGTATAAGAAATTCCTCCAGTTACAATTCCAAACACATCCATGCTTAGAAAATTGCAAGGACTAAAATAAAGAGATTTCTCACATTCATAAAATAATGTTTTTAAAGAAATAATTTTTTTAATAGATGAAACAAAAGATTAAATTGTCGTTAGCAAAACTGCTTGAGGCAGAAGTCTCTAGAGTTTTTTGTTTTTCTTTTTTGGTCACATGTGCTTCTCCCTGTTCTAATAAATTATTTTTAAATCATAAAACATTGAATATGTAATATTCATATTTCAACATAATGCATCTAAATAATTTTTCATCATGAGTGAACTATATCACTTGTGCTTCAGATTCCCTCACTCCTAATTACATTTTCCAAAGCAATAGCAATACAAGTGGCCTGATTTCAGATGAATAATGTCAAGCTCAGTAAAAATTATTAAACTCTGGTATCTGTAAAATAATCTGGCACCTGTTTTAGATTGTACACATCAAGAGAATACTCAAAGGAAAATGAAGTCTAATATAATCATTATTAAATGTTTATTAGTCACGGCTCAAAATCTCATTTATTGTATTGCTGCAAAGAAACACCTATTTCCCAAGCACAAACATCTTTAAGTTTTGATAATTAAAACTTTGGACGTCAATATTCTTCTAGCTCAAGGTAGCAGGTATTATGGTGCTTATCTAGTAATGAAAGCTTATTACTTACCATTCAGTTTTTCTATTTATAAATGAAGCCACACTATTTTGTATCTTTCCTTTCAAAATTATTCAACTGAATACTTTTAACGCATTGCTTTGTCATTGACATTGCAAAATGTGGAGAAAGAATAAAATAGAAGATAAATAAACTAAGTAAAATGAAATACATTTCTGGTTTAACATTATAAATTAAGAGAGAAAACTACTTTTGGCATTTCGAACTTGGAAATTATATGTTTGTACTTTTTCTCCCTATCCATGATAAATGCTCAATGAGAATTTAAAAAAATAACTTAGGGAAACTAACGAAAACAAATATTGGGACTATTTATTTAATATTCCCTCATAACTCATTTTTAAGCTTTCTGAAGTACATTTGACAAGTTATTAGATTTTTAGAATGTACATTGTGATACGATATACATATACATTGCAAAAATCTTCCTTACAGCTATGAATTAACATACCCATCATTCACATATTTATCTGTTTTGTGTGTATGAGAACATTTAAGTTCTACTCTCTTAACAAATTTCACTCTTACAATACAGTTTTATCAGCTAGTCACTATTTTATACATTCGATTATCAGAACTTATTTATCTTTTAGCTGAAAGTCTGTACCCTTTTACAAACCTCTCCCTATTTGCCCCACACCCCAGCAACCATTCTTCTATTCTCTGTTTCTATGAGTTTATTTGAATTCCACATACAAATGTTATACAATATTTGTCTTTCTTTGCCTATTTCACTTAGCATAAATACCCTCAAAGTTCATGTTTTTTGTTGCAAACAGCAGGATCTCCTTCTTTCTCATGGGTGAATAGTACTCCATTGTACCATTTCTTTATCTATTCATCCACTGACAGGCAATTACGTTGTTTACATATCTTGGCTATTGTAAATAATGTTGCTGTGAACACAGAAGTGCAGATATCGCTCTGATATCCTGTTTTCATTTCCTTCGGATATATACCAGAAATGAGATTGCTGGGTCATATGGTAGCTCTATTTTTAACTTTTTAAAATGTATAAATGGAACTTTAATGGTTATCCACATTCATGAAATTTACCGCCATAATTTTTTGAGGAAACTTCATATTGTTTTCTCAAAGTGGCTGCACCAATTTACATTCCCATCAAGAGTGCACAAAGGTTCCTTTTTTTTCCCCACACCTTGCCAAGACTTGTTATCTCTTGTCTATTTGAGGATAGCCATACTAACAGGTGCAAGTGATATTTCACTGTGGTTTTGATTTGCATTTCTCTGATGATCAGAGATTTTAAGTACCTCTGCATGTACCTGTTGGTCATCCATATTATCTTCTTTGGGAAAATGTCCAGTCAGAGCCTCCTCCCATTTTTTAACTGTATTGTTTGATTTTTTTACTATTGAGTTTGTGTTATTTACTTATATATTTTGTATATTAACCACTTATCAGATATATGATTTCAAATATTTTCTCCTGTTCCATATGCTGTGTTTTTTTCTCTTCTCTTCTCTTCTCTTCTCTTCTCTTCTCTTCTCTTCTCTTCTCTTCTCTTCTCTTCTTTTCTCTTCTCTTTTTTCTTTTTTTCTCTTCCTTTCTCCTTCCTCTTCCTTCCTCTTCCCCTTCTTCCTCTCCTCCTCCTCCTCTTCCTTCTTCTTTTTCTTCTTTTTGCTGTGCAGAAGCTTTTTAATTTGATGTAACCCCACTTATTTATTTTTGCTCTTCATGCTTTTGCTTTTAGTGTCAAATCCAAAAAAAAAAAAAAAAGGCAAAACTGATAAAAAGTTGCTTACTTCCTGTTTTCTTCTATGTGTTTTACAGTTTCAGGTCTTCAGTTTTAAGTCTTTAATTCATTTTGAGGTTTTTTTTGGTGTATGATGTTAAGATAAGGTTCAGTTTCATTCTTTTTCACTTGACTGTCCAGTTTTCCCAGCAACAGTTATTGAATAGACTGTCTTTTCCCCCACTGTATATTCTTGCTTGTTTTATCATAAATTGATCATATATGCATGGGCTTATTTCTGGGTTCTCTGTTCTGCTCCATTGTTATATGTGTCTGTTTCGATGTTACTATCATACTGTTTTGATTACTTATAGCTCTGTAATATGGCGTGAAATCAGAAAAAACAATGTCGCTGGCCTTGTTCTTCTTTCTCAAGATTGCTTTGGCTCTTTAGGGTCTTCCACAGTTCCATAAATTTTAGGATTGTTTGTGCTATTTCTGTGTAAAATGTCATTGGACTTTTGATAGAGACTGCTGTGAATCTGTAGATCAATTTGAGTAAAATGTCTATTTTTTGTCTATTTTGTTTATCTTTTTTAAACCCAAGTCTTAGTCGTATTGATCTTTTATATTGTCCTTTTAGTCTTTATTTCATTTATTTCCACTCTGATCTATGTTATTTCCTTCCTTCTACTAACGTTAGACTTCATTTGTTCTTCTTTTTCTGGTTCCTTGAGGTGTAAAGTTAGGTTGTTTTTTGAGATTTTTCTTGTTTATTGGTGTAGGCATTTATTCTCTGAGTATCTCTCTTAGAACTGCTTTTGTTGCAACTCAGAAGTTTTGTTGTATTTTATTTCCATTTTCATTTGTCTCAAGAAATAATGAATTTCTCAGGACTGCATATTTGATATCCCCTCAGAATTCAAATTATGATAGTATGAAATTTGACCAGAAAACTGTATACTTGATGTTCCACCATGAAAACTGGTTTGGGTTACAACTTTGAGAAATAGTTTTGTTGTTGTTTAATTTTGAGTTTTGTTTTTGGTTTTTAGGAGGAAAACACGAGTGTAACTCATGTTACATTATTCTGTTAACTATTTTGATGAATCAGAGTTAATACACTGCTGAGAAGGGTATGTCCTATAAATGCTAAACTTGGTGATAAGCTGTCATAGTTACCCAGAAATCTAAAATTTTCCGAAGATGAAATAAATGAGTACTTTAAATTCAGTTCAAGTGTAGAAATAGCCATTTTGGCATTTGTAACATCTGGAAACAACTCTTCCCCTATTTAAGGGAACTCCAAAGTCTTCTCAGACAGCAAACTTCACATCTTGAGAAAATAACTTGACACCACCTTTGTATGCTACCCTTCATAAACCAATTTTGGAATGAGTAATCAGAAATGACTCCTATCAATTCACCCTTCAAACAATACTTTTATTCTTCCAATGAATAAAATATAAAGCGCAATAATAATATTAATAAATACATAAACCTACTACCAGCATTGTCAACCAGCAGAAGTCTATGTAGATTTTGAGGGGCCTAAACCTAATACAATTTGGAAGACCTTCTGTTTAAAAACAAACAAACAAACAAACAAAGAAATTCAAATCTGAGAATATAAAATTATCTGTAAAGTGAATAATTCCTTAAAATGACCAACATAATCACAGTGAACTTCAAATGTCAAGTAGTAACACTAACAAAACAAAATCTAGGAAAAAATGACATATTTTTGTTCTCTTTCTGATATATCTTTACAAAACTGTTTTTCCCACATTTGGTCACATTTCCATTGTCTTTCATATAAAAATAATTTTGTAAGATTTCTACAGAAAGACCAGAAAGATGATTCACTTTTTCATCTGGCATATCTAAACAATATTCTTAAAATGTTAAAGGTTTGGAAAATCTTTTTAGATTTTGGAAGTAATTAAAGCTGGTTATTGATAATGTCATATAAGACTTTATAACTTTTTTCAAATTTTCCCTTCTGTGAAATACCTGTTCATATCATTGAGCTACAACGTTAAGCTTCCATTACATTGTATCATCTTTAAAATTTTAATAGGTATGACTTAATTTTTATTTTGCATACTAACCTTTTTTTGGTCATATGCTTTTACAAATATTTTCCAGTCCTTCAGGCTCGCATGTGTGTATGTGTGTGTACGCGTGTGTTTTAATTCCAAGGACCAATTATATAATTTGGTTCATGGAATTTATTGTTTAAATATTTTTTGATGGTTAAAGATATTATTTAATCTATTAATTTTATTATCTATGTCTCATTTTAAACTTTTTTCATATCCTAAGGTTATAATTATGTCATCTATTTTTACCATAATGTCAGAGATTCCATTCCTGAGGTCATAATAATGTTCTATTATATTTTTTTCATAATATGAAAGACAAATTTTTCATATTTAATTCTTTAATCTATTAAAACTTGTTTTTTTAAATGGCATGAGCTGAAGTTCCCATATTTTTCATGAACAATTAAATGTCCAAAAATAACATGTTATTTAGTCAATTCTTTATCCAGTGATTTGCAGTGTTCTATCTGTGATATGCCATGGGTCCAAGTAAAAGTATTCTTTTATCTCTCTTTGGTTCATTGTTTCGCCAACCACTGCATATACCAAAATCTCTCAAATATTATAGCTTATAGCAATCTTTGATATATGAAGTGATACTCCCATTTTTCAACATCATCTTGAATATTCTTAATATGCCACTCTGGAAAAAAAATTATTTGCCTTTTTTGGAACATAAAGGATGAAAATCTGGAAAACTCCTGTGTTTACTTTTTTATCATTGCAATTTTTTCACCACACTGGCTATAAATTTGAATACCATATATAAATGGTCTTTGACCTACGGTTCAAATGTTCAAGGAAGAGAATTCTGATGATATTTTTTCTACCTAAGCATGAAGTTGGACATTTTGTATTGGGATCACTGTTTCCATAAGTAGATTTTCTTTTTAGCTCACCTTATAACTGAGCATCAAATTCTGTCCTAGCTTTATTTGGGTGTTTCAAGTTCC
This sequence comes from Ursus arctos, assembly GCF_023065955.2. Lineage (NCBI taxonomy): Eukaryota > Metazoa > Chordata > Mammalia > Carnivora > Ursidae > Ursus > Ursus arctos. The sequence continues at coordinate 25,332,070 of NW_026622775.1, forward strand.
ATTCTCCACGATTGCTTTGGTAAACATTTCCCTTTCATACCATCAGCTCTCATTTTCATAGTTTCTATTCCTTTGCCGAGGTTCTCTAAATATTCTTTCATTACAAGCAAATTTTGTTTTTATCATTGAACGTAATAATAATAGCTTAATTATTACCAACTAATCCTTATATACTAATTCCAACCACTAGGTCATTTAAGAATTAGTATCCACTAATTTTGTTTTGTTTGTTTTGTTTTCGTCTTGAGAATGATTCACATTTTTCTGTTTCTTCCTATCTTTAATAATCTAGATTGCATTCAGGATAGTAGGATATTATTTTTAAGCGATTTGGATTATGTTCTATTACTTGAAAGAGTATTAGATGTTTATTAAATCGCTTGTTTTGTTCTATGAGGCAGTTAAATTTGTTGTTTCAAACCGCAATCTCTATATTTTGAGTGATAGGTCAAACCTGAGCTCAATTATTTCATTCTTAGAGTCTGCCCCATACATGCATAATTTAGTGGCCAGTGAGAGATTTTGTCAGAGGTTATCTTCAGAATATGGTGTTCCCTATCTGTGATCCTTTTCTTCCTGGATTCCCTACATGATCCAATAGGCCTGGTTACCTCCAATGGAAATATTATTCCTTAGGTCACAAAAACAGTGGGTTAGCTCTCAGAAATCTAGCCAGTCCCACATTGCTGACTATGGCTAACAACCACAAAAAATTTACCCTATGCCATTTTCTCTTTCTAAGTACCTGCTTTTTGTTGCTCTCTAATGCTTTCAAGTTTTTTGCTTTGTTGTTTTTGTTGCTGTTGTTGTTGGTTTTGTTTGTCCAGAATTTGTAGTTGTTATCAGCAGAAGGTCCTGTCCAATAAGAACTTACATAGCCATACCAGAAGCAAACTCTAATGTCATCAACCCTAATGCTAGCATTGGTATTTGACTCCAACACATCCCTGACTTTGATTTCATGCTTCCTTTTGTTTTTGTCACTGTTGTGTTTGTTTGGGTGATGATTCTATTGGTTTTCTAGTTTTTGCAAACTCATTAATAACATAATAGAAATACTTTATACCTCCTGTATCTAAGTAAATTTCTTTAGTAGATTTTACAAATGCTTCATCTCTGATTGTATTGGACAAGAGAAGGCATTGTTTATCATCCGTGGTAATATGTACATGTCTTTAAGATATATCTAATCTATTTATATCCTCTACTTCTTATCAGTATATTTGGCCTTTTTAAATTTTTTTATGTTTTTATTTTTTATTTAAATTCAATTAATTAACATATAATGTATTATTAGTTTCAGAAGTAGAGGTCAGTGTTTCATCAGTCTTATATAATACCCAGTGCTCATTACATCACATGCCCTCCTTAATGTTCATCACCCAGTTACTCCATCTCTCCACCCCCTTCCCCTCCAGCAACCCTCAGTTTGTTTCCTAGGATTAAGAGTCTCTTATGGTTTGTCTCCCTCTCTGATTTAATCTTGTTTTATTTTTTTGCTCTCTTCCCCTATGATCCTTTGTGCTGTTTCTTAAATTCCACATGAGTGAGATCATGTATTTTTGTCTTTCTCTCATTGACTTATTTCACTTAGCACAATACCCTCTAGTTCCATCTATGTCATTGCAAATGGCAAGATTTCATATTTTTTGATGGCTGAGTAATATTCCATTGTATATATATACTATATCTTCTTTATCCATTCATCCATTGATGGACATCTGGGCTCATTCCATAGTTTTGCTATTGTGGACATTGCTCCTATAAACAATGGAGTGCAGGTACCTACCCCTTCAGATCACTACATCTGTATCTTTGGGGTAAACCCCTAGTAGTGCAATTGCTGGGTGATAGGGTAGCTCTATTTTCATCTTTTTGAGGAACCTCCATACTGCGTATCAGTGTATTTTTAATGTAAGCATTCTATAACAGAAAAAAGTTCTAACAGGAGCACAGGAAATAAAGGGTTAGTTCTTACTGTATTTCATGAAAAATTATAAATACATTTGGTTGTTTGTGGAGGGAGAATTCAATTTCAGTTCCTTTGTTGAGAAAAATTAGTTACATTTTCCAGTTACAAATCTCCTCAGGGATGAAGGGAAAATACTATATAAATAAAAAAAGCAGTGTTTGGATGAATTTCAAAAAAACATTGAACATGATATTTTCCTTAATACAAAGTAATATATATGCACTTCTAAATTTGAGTGCAATAAAAAAATATTTTTCTCTAAACTGGCTTGGAAGTTATCAGAAAAAGCACAGATCAATGATGCATCTGATAGTCTTGCTTATTTCCATGAAGATTCATGTGTCTCTATGTGAAAATATTTGCAGGAAATATAAAATTCTTGAAAGGGGAGACACAAGGAGAGCCAAAGTTATCTGATGAAAGCACTGCTCAATGATAGAGCTGAAAATTGTTCTCACTTCCCTGAGGAATTAATGGAATTTACATGAAAATATTTGAAGACATCCTAAAAATAATAAAGCAGGAATAAGAAGAGCCACTGTCAAACTCACAACTTAAACTTTGAGTTGATTACCCCAGTTCCTTGCTTTTTAGGGCTCACTATGAAGAACATAAAGTCATTTAGGTTAAAATTATAGAAAATGGCATGTGAGCTGTCTGAATTAACTTCACATTGGAGCACAAATGGAAGAGTGAGTAGAATAGTAGAAAAGCCTTTGGTGAATAAGCAAAATGCATGGGCTTTGAACTTACAGTTTTCTTTCCCACGTTTTTACTATGAACATGTTGTTCAACCTCTCTAAACCATCATTTTCATTTTAAAAATTAGGACTAACAGTATCTGTTTTGCCAAACACACAGAATGCTTATGAGACTCGAATGAGGAAATGCATGTGAAATTACTGAAATTTAGAAAGAAATTAATAAAGAGACATATTTGAAATATGTTTTGAGAACAGATCTGAAGTTAAAATTAAGTTTCTTTGTAGTTTTCAGATGCTTAAGCAGTGCTAAGTACATCACATCTAATTATTCATTAAGTGAGCAAATGAACCATCATCACACTTAACTAAATTCTTCACTCAAAAGGAATCTTTCAAACAATAATATTTATATTTTTTAATTTATTTTCAACAAGTATTTGATATGTTTCCACAAGCAAACTCTGTACTAAATTCAGTGAAAATGGAAATAAATCACTTAACAGTCTCAATGAGCACACAGATTTGTAGAAATAAAGAAACACATAACTTACCCTGACCAGTCATATTAAGTGTCATAAATGCACATTATGAGAGCTATGGAAAAAATAAATGAGAAAAGTATTTTTTCTTGGAGAACATTATAAAATAATTAACAGAAAAGATAATATTTGAACTAGTATGAAATGGAAAGCTAAGGAGAGGAAAGACAACAACAACCCATGTTTCTAAATAATAGCTAACAGTTACACAGCACTTACTCTATACCAGACATTTAAAATGCTTTGCATTTGCCAAGTAGTTTCATTCTCACAACATATAAAATCAGATTTAATCTTCCCATTAAATGTTAGGTGATTCTTCTAACAGAAGATACCAAATTAGTAGGAGAGCTGGGATTCAAGCTCCAGCAGTCTCTGACTACCATCCAAGTCTTTAACCTCTATCTTATATTGCCACTTTTGATCATGTCAACAATTTCCACAAGTTAAAAATAGAAATAAGCAACCACACAAATGAAACAGCATGAAGAAAGCACCAGCCAATTAGAGCACAGGGAGGGACACATTTTCTAGTGACTCTAGTGAATTGAGCACAGAGTGGGAGGGCAGTCTCTACCATGTTCACAGAAAGAACGACATAATTAAACCAATAGGACCACTTTATTGTGCTATAGTCCATCTGATGATATTCACCTTATCTAACCTCAATCATTTGCTTTGAGAAATTTTATCATCCTCAGTCTTGAGCAGGGTAGCAGATAGTTACTTTTTGTCTGAGCAGAAATAACTGTTATCTGGAAACTATTTACTTATCCTCTCACTCTTGTGAGAATGGAAGGAGTGGGGATTGATACTATTGTGATAAATTCAGGATGGTCAATATGAACTTTCTATTAATAGAGGCAAAGAAAATTCTCAAGCACAAAGTGCAAACAATAGCGTAATTTTTATAAGTAAAGGAAAAACATAAAAACATACACATATTTTATATGAAGTTACTTCATTTAAAACTAATATTGTGCCACTTATTTCTCACATGGTAATAGGATATCAATAAATTACAAATCATATCTATAGTAACCAATGTACTTTCACACTCTTCTTAACAGAGTTTTATGAAAACAGATGAAGAACACACGATTATAGGAACTCAGTAGTTTCCATGGTTTCAGAGTAAAGCTAATGATTTCAGGATCAAGTGAACAAGTATGAAATTTCACAGATTCTCGAAAAATACAATGGCAATGAGATATTGATTAAACATATGCATCTGGCTGGAAACTGCACTTCAGAATTCAACATAATGAAATATTGGTGTTCCAGTAAATCTTCAAAGATTATCTCTATTCTTTAAAGTGAAGCTTCTAAGGATTATAATAATGTGCTATTTTTAAAGAAAAATATGAATCGTCTAATCATTGGAAAACTTCAAGGAATAACTTGAATCTGGTAAACATTGAAACATCCCCAAAGACTACAGACTCATATATTCTTTCTTTGTATCCTGAAGGTAATTTAAGGTATTCATAATTCACTTAATTTAATATAAAATGTTACACTAATTTATTCATTCTATCCATTTTTTTCTATGCATTTTTAGAATCCATTAATGTGAAAATTTCTATGGAGGAATAAAAACATGAGACTGTTTTTATCTTTAAGTATAATGGAAGTGATAGACACATATTTTTAATGTAAAATAAGTGCTAATACGAGTTCAAAAGGGTTCATTACATATACATAGAATTCAAGTTATCAATCCTAACAACACAAATAGGCTCAGTTAAATCTTCACAGAAAATATTTGGATGTACAGGCATGAATTAAGTACCCAAAATTTCCACTTACATATTTTCCTTAAATATAGTTTAGTTGTGTATGCTTAAAGGGCTCAATAAGAGTGAAACATATTCATATATGTTTATTTACTTTTTAAAAATTGGCTAATGAGCTTTAAACACATGACCGTTTTGGATACTCATGATGAGTGAGGGAGACAATTAAACAATAGGAGTAATAGTGGCCCCGAAAGAGAGGATGATACATGCCCAAAGTTGTGCAGCTAAAATGAGGTTTCCCTGATTTTTCAAAGTAATTCTTTCTTCCTTATACAATGTATCTTCTTCCAGCTTCTTACAGCTTGGTGAATCAACTTGTCTGTGCAAAATGAGGGGAGACTACTATCATTCATGCATCTCTATCACATATGTAGCACCCTGCAAAAACTATAAAAGAATACTACGAAAATTTAGTGAAGTTATCTTAAATAATTTATACGTGCCTCAGAGATACTTGTTGCATGAAGGCTTAAGTTGCCTTTTCAGTGGTGTCTTCACTGCTCATGATAAAGTCTTCAAGGTTAAAATAAAAGAGGGAAAAAGGCCTCATTAATATCAGAAAAATTGCAACAGATAGTCTCCAATGAGGTTCAGCAAATCTCTGTGGTGTCCTCAATGACTAGGAGGAAGAACTATCTAGTTCAAGGGCAAGAACATATGATTACAATGCCTATGTTCTTATCCCTATTAGAAATACTTGGATTTTTCCCAATCTATAGAGAACACTACTCAACACCCGTTGCCTTCTCCAATATTTTTTTCTCCTTAGCATTCATCTTCCAACATACTGCACATTTTATAGTCTATTCTATTTATTATGTATTATCTCTACCTGAATATAAGCTCTTCAGGGCCAGGCTTTTTGGGTTATACTGAATAGTTTCTGTATCATAGTATGTATTTCTAAATATTAATTTATGATTAGTATTATATTATTTGTAGTTATTATTTTATGGTTAATATTTTAAAATTTTATTAATAAATGTAAAATAAATAAATGAATAAATCATTCAATTAATTAACCTTTGAAAGTCCCACCCAATAACATGAGTTTTATTTTTGTTTAATAATTTATTAATTTATTAGGGTTCCCGGGTGGCTCAGTCAGTTAAGCAACTGACTCTTGATTTCAGCTCAGGTCAAGATCTCAGGAGATGGAGATAGCTCAGGGGTTAAGATGGCGGAGGAGTAGGGGACCCCTTTTTCAGCCAGTACCCTGAGTAGAGTTAGATAGGTACCAGACCATCCTGAACATCCACGGAATCAGCCTGAGACGCAGGAAGATGCATCTGGATCTCTACAAATGAACATCTCCAGCGCTGAGTATTGAGGTACAAAGCAGTGAGCCGTGAAACCGTGCACAGATATCGGAAGATAAACAGAAGGGGGAGGGAGCCGCCACGTTCAGGTGCCGGGAAGCGGCAGCCACCTGCACAGGGGAGCGGGCTGACACACAGACCCGCAACCGAGACAGCAGACTGAAACAGAGCTCCGGAACTCTGGTGTGCTCACTGGAAACAGACCAAGACCGTGAGCCTGGGGAATGCTTGCCACCAGACTGAAAACCGGAGCTCCGGTGCGCTCACTGGAAGCAGACTGAGACCGGGAGCTCCGGAGCACACGGGGGCGGCTGGCGGTGTTAGAAACACAAAGGACAGAGACGCGCAGGCCCTGGAAGTGAGGGCAGGGACGCCGGGTGTGGGGCGCACATCCTGGGACACTGCAGGGTTGAGCAGCAGCAACAGTCACAGAGTTAAAGTGGCCAGAACATCAGTGGAGAACGGGCCGCAATCCCCTCTGTTCTGAGACAGAGGCTGAAATTCGGCCGCTGCTGCTCTGACTCTCAGAAGAGGCACAGCAAACCGCCAGGGAAAGCCGCCAGAGAACAAAAGCCTGGAAATACCGGCTCAGAGCGTGCCCATCCCCATCCCCCCTCGCAGGGGACACGGAGACTCTAACCAAACAGGGCTGCCTGAGTATCGGCGAGGCAGACCCCTTCCCCAGAAGGCAGGCTGAAAAATCAAGAAGCCCACATCCCAGGGCGCCTGGGTGGCGCAGTCATTGAGCGCCTGCCTTCGGCTTAGGGCGTGATCCCGGCGTTCTGGAAAGGAGTCCCTCATCGGGCTCCTCCGCTGGGAGCCTGCTTCTTCCTCTCCCACTCCCCTGCTTCTGTTCCCTCTCTCGCTGGTTGGCTGCCACATAAATAAATAAATAAAATCTTTAAAGAAGAAGCCCACATCCCTAAGATCCCTATAAAACAAGGGCACACAGCCTGGGTCCTGGTCAATAATTTGGGCTCTGGACAACCCCGCAACCTCTCCTCATCAGAATGACGAGAAGGAGAAATCCCCCCCAGCAAAGAAAAGACAATGAGTCTGTGGCCTCTGCCACAGAACTAATGGATATGGATGACCAAATTATCAGAAATCGAATTCAGAGTAACAATGGTCAAGATGATGTGTAGACTTGAAGAAAGTATTAATGAAAATGTTAATGAGAATATAGAATCTCCAAGGGCGGAAATGAGAGCGAATCTGGCAGAAATTAAAAATTCTATGAGCCAAATGCAGTCAAAACTAGAGTCTCTGATGGCCAGAGTGAATGAGGCAGAGGAACGAATTAGCGAATTGGAGGATGGGTTAGTAGAAGAAAAAGCAAAAAGAGAAGCTGGACTTAAAAAAATCCGCGCCCACGAATGTAGGTTACGGGAGATTACTGACTCAATGAAATGATCCAATGTCAGAATCATCGGCATCCCCGAGGGGGTGGAGAAAAACAGAGGTCTAGAAGAGATATTTGAACAAATTGTAGCTGAAAACTTCCCTAATCTAGCAAGGGAAACAAACATTCGTGTCCAAGAGGCAGAGAGGACCCCTCCCAAGCTCAACCACGACAAACCTATGCCACGTCACGTCATAGTGCAATTCGCAAATATTAGATCCAAGGATACAGTATTGAAAGCAGCCAGGGCAAAGAAATTTCTTTTTCTTTCCTTTTTTTTTTTTTTAAGATTTTATTTATTTATTTGAGAGAGATAGAGACAACCAGTGAGAGAGGGAACACAAGCAGGGGGAGTGGGAGAGGAAGAAGCAGGCTCATAGCGGAGGAGCCTGATGTGGGGCTCGATCCCATAACACCGGGATCACGCCCTGAGCCGAAGGCAGACGCTTAACCTCTGTGCCACCCAGGCACCCCAGGGCAAAGAAATTTCTCACATACCAAGGCGAAGGTATCAGAATTACGTTAGACCTGTCTACACAGACCTGGAATGAGAGAAAGGGATGGGGGGGCATTTTTAAAGTTCTTTCAGGGAAAAACATGCAGCCAAGGATCCTTTATCCAGCAAGGCTGTCATTCAGAATTGATGGAGAAATAAAGACCTTCCAGAATTGCCAGTCATTAACCAATTTCGTAACCATGAAACCAGCCCTACAGGAGATATTAAGGGGGGGGGTTCTATAAAGGTAGAAAGGCCCCAAGAGTGATACAGAACAGAAAGTCACAACCAATACAAACTAAGACTTTACTGGCAACATGGCATCATTAAAATCATATCTCTCAGTATTCAGTCTCAATGTGAATGGCTTATATGCTCCCATAAATGCCACAGGGTTGCAGATTGGATAAAAAGAAATGACCCATCCATTTGCTGTCTACAAGAGACTCATTTTGAACCTAAAGATACATTCAGACTGAAAGTAAAGGGATGGAGTACCATCTTTCATACCAATGGACCTCAAAAGAAAGCTGGGGTAGCAATTCTCACATCAGATAAATTGGATTTTAAACTAAAGACTATAGTTAGAGACGCAGAAGGGCACTATATTATTTTTAAAGGATGTATCCAACAAGTGGATATGACAATTATAAATATATATGCCCCTAACAAGGGAGCAGCAAGATACACAAGCCAACTCTTATCCAGAATAAAGGACATATAGATAAAAATACATTAATAGTAGGGGACCTCAACACCCCACTATCAGAAATAGACAGAACACCTTTGCAAAAACTAAGCAAAGAATCAAAGGCTTTGAATGCCATACTTGATGAGTTGGACCTCATAGATATATATAGAACACTACACCCCAGAACCAAAGAATACTCATTCTATTCTAATGCCCATGGAACATTCTCAAGAATAGACCATGTTCTGGGACACAAAACAGGTCTCAACAGGTACCAAAAGACTGAAATTATTCCCTGCATATTCTCAGACCACAATGCTTTGAAAGTGGAACTCAACCACAAGGAAAAATTTGGAAGAAACTCAAACACTTGGAGACTAAGAACCCTCCTGCTCAGGAATGATTCGATAAACCAGGAAATCAAAAATCAAATTAAACAATTTATGGAGACCAATGAGAATGAAAACACAATGGTCCAAAACCTATGGGATACTGCAAAGGCAGACCTAAGGGGGAAATACATAGCCATCCAAGCCTCACCCAAAAGAATAGAAAAATCTAAAATGCAGTTTTTGTATTGTCACCTCAAGAAGCTAGAACAGCAACAGAGGGACAGGCCTAATCCACACACGAGGAAGCAGTTGACCAAAATTATAGCAGAAATCAACGAATTAGAAACCAGGAGTACAGTAGAGCAGATCAACAGAGCTAGAAGCTGGTTCTTTGAGAGAATTAATAACATTGACAGACCTCTGGCAAGACTTATCCAAAAGAATAGAGAAAGGACCCAAATTAATAAAATTATGAATGAAAAAGGAGAGGTCACAACCAACAACAATGAAATTGGAAGGATTATTAGAAACTTTTATCAACAGTTTTATGCCAATAAATTAAGCAATCTGGAAGAGATAGAGGCCTTCCTGGAAACCCATAAACTACCAAGACTGAAACAGGAAGAAATTGATTTTTTAAACAGGCCAATTAATTATGAAGAGATTGAGTCAGTGATAAACAACCTTCTAAAAAATAAAACTCCAGGCCTGGATAGTTTTCCTGGGGAATTCTACCAAGCATTCAAAGAAAAAATAATACCTATTCTCCTAAAGCTATTTCAAAAAATAGAAAGAGAAGGAAAGCTACCAAACTCATTCTATGAGGCCAATATTACCTTTACCCCCAAACCAGGCAAAGACCCCAACAAAAAGGAGAATTACAGACTGATTTCCCTAATGAATATGGACACCAAAATCCTCAACAAGATCCTGGCAAATAGAATCCAACTGTACATTAAAAGGATTATCCATCATGACCAAGTGGGATTCATCCCTGGGATGCAGGGGTGGTACAGCATTCGCAAATCTATCAGTGTCTTAGATTTTATTCAGAAACAAAAATTCAGAAATCATATGATTCTCTCAATAGATGCAGAAAAAGCATTTGACAAAATACAGCATCCTTTTCTGATTAAAACCCTTCAGAGTGTAGGAATAGAGGGTTCATTTCTCAAGCTCATAAAAGCCATCTATGAAAAGCCTACAGCAAATATTATTCTCAACAGGGAAAAGCTGGAAGCCTTTCCCTTAAGATCAGGGACACGACAAGGATGCCCACTCTCGCCACTATTATTCAACATAGTACTAGAAGTCCTTGCAACAGCAATCAAACAACAAAAAGGGATCAAAGGTATCCAAATTGGCAAAGAAGAAGTCAAACTGTCTCTCTTTGCAGATGACATGATACTCTATATGGAAAACCCAAAAGAATCCACTCCCAAACTATTAGAAGTTATAGAGCAATTCAGTAATGTGGCGGGATACAAAATCAATGCTCAGAAATCAGTTGCATTTCTATACACGAATAATGAGACTGAAGAAAGAGAAATTAGGGAATCCATCCCGTTTACAATAGCACCAAAAACCATACGTTACCTTGGAATTAACTTAACCAGAGACGTAAAGGACTATATTCTAGAAACTATAAATCACTCTTGAAAGACATTGAGGAAGACACAAAAAGATGGAAAAATACTCCATGCTCATGGAGCAGAAGAATTAATATAGTTAAAATGTCCATGCTACCCAGAGCAATCTACACTTTCAATGCTATCTCAATCAAAATACCGAGGACATTTTTCAAGGAACTGGAACAAATAGTCCTTAAATTTGTGTGGAACCGGAAAAGGCCCCGAATCGCCAAGGAACTGTTGACAAGGAAAAACAAAGCTGGGGTATCACAATGCCGGATTTCGAGCTGTACTACAAAGTTGTGATCACAAAGACAGCATGGTACTGGCACAAAAACAGACACATAGACTAATGGAACAGAATAGAGAACCCAGAAATGGACCCTCGGCTCTTTGGGCAACTAATCTTTGATAAAGCAGGAAAAAACATCCAGTGGAAAAAAGACAGTCTCTTCAATAAATGGTGCTGGGAAAATTGGACAGCTACATGCACAAGAATGAAACTTGACCACTCTCTCACACCATACACAAAGATAAACTCCAAATGGATGAAGGACCTCGACGTGAGACAGGAATCCAACAAAATTCTAGAGGGCAACATAGGCAACAACCTCTATGACATCGGCCAAAGCAACCTTTTTCATGACACATCTGCAAAGGCAAGAGAAACAAAATATAAAATGAACATGTGGGACTTCATCAAAATAAAAGCTTCTGCACAGCCAAGGAAACAATCAAAAAAACAAAGAGGCAGGCCACGGAATGGGAGAAGATATTTGCAAATGACACTACAGATAAAAGACTGGTATCCAAGATCTACAAATAACTTCTCAAACTCAATACGTGAGAAACAAATAAACAAATCATAAAATGGGCAGAAGATATGAACAGACACTTTTCCAATGAGGACATACAAATGGCTAACAGACACATGAAAATATGTTCAAAATTATTAGCCACCAGGGAAATTCAAATCAAAACCACACTAAGATACCACCTTACGCCAGTTAGAATGGCAAAAATCAACAAGACAGGAAACAGCAATTGTTGGAGAGGATGTGGAGAAAGGGGATCCCTCCTACATTGTTGGTGGGAATGCAGGTTGGTGCAGCCACTCTGGAAAACAGTGTGGAGGTCCCTTAAAAAGTTAAAAATTGAGCTACCCTATGACCCAGCCATTGCACTACTGGGTATTTACCCCAAAGATACAGACGTAGTGATGAGAAGGGCCATATGTACCCCAATGTTCATAGCAGCATTATCCACAATAGCTAAATCGTGGAAGGAACCGAGATGCCCTTCAACAGATGACTGGATTAAGAAGTTGTGGTCCATATATACAGTGGAATATTACTCAGCTATCAGAAAGGACGAGTTCTCAACATTTGCTGCAACATGGACGGCACTGGAGGAGATAATGCTAAGTGAAATAAGTCAAGCAGAGAAAGACAATTATCATATGATTTCTCTCATCCATGCAACATAAGAACTAGGAAGATCGGTAGGGGAAGAAAGGGATAAAGAAAGGGGGGGTAATCAGAAGGGGGAGTGAAGCATGGGAGACTATGGACTCTGAGAAACAAACTGAGGGCTTCAGGGGGGAGGGGGGTGGGGGAATGGGATAGACTGGTGATGGGTAGTGAGGAGGGCACGTGTTGCATGGTGCACTAGGTGTTATACGCAACTAACGAATCATCAAACCTTGCATCAGAAACCAGGGATGTACTGTATGGTGACTAACGTAATGTAATAAAAAAACATTAAAAAAAAAAGAAGATCTCAGGGTCCTGAGATTGAGCCCTGAGTCTGGCTCCATGCTTAGCACGGGGTCTGCTTGAGATCCTTTCTTTCTGCCCCTACTCCCATGTGCATTCTCTCTCTCTCTCTTTGTGTCTGTCGCTCTCTAAAATAAATAACATAAATATTTAAAAATAATAATGTATTAATTTATCAAAAACTCCTGTTGGTTGCCTGTCACGTGACTGGTATAGTATTGCAGTATTGTATGTGGTGAGCCAGGACCTGTCTTCAGAGGGCATACAGTTTTGTGCAGAAAATATATGTTAACAAGACCCACATGTGCTTATATTTTATAGGGGAAATCAAATATTTAAAAATACTGGTTGTTAAGAGATGATGGCAAATGGAACCTGCTTTCAATTAAGCTGTAAATGTTGGCTTCTCAAAAAAAGTGACATTTCACCTGCCACCTGAAAATCAGAATGATTCTATCCAAGCAAAAGACAGAGAACAGAAAGTACTAGGCAGAGATCAAAACGTAAGGGGAAATCATTAAGGACATATGAGTTTGAGAAATTGAAACCTGGCAGGAATATAATGAACCACTGGAAAGAGTAGAATGGGGATTGAAAGAAAAAGTCCAATATTGCAGGCCTTCATTGAATATGAATTATTTTTAGGTCTTTAGGATTACTATATGAAAAATGGATTACAGTTGAAAAAGAGTGGACAGTTTTTTTTAATCCTATAAAAGATATGTACTAATTAAACTACATTAAAATTAAGAAATTTATTTCTTCAATTCACAACATTTTCTTTATGGTTTTTGCTTTCTGTGTGTGTGGTTGGCTATTATTATTTTTATTCATTCATTTATTTACTGTAATCATATCCACTATACAAATCCACTATAAAACTATTGAAAAATGCCTCTAGTACAATACTCTTGCTAATCAGTTTAAAGACCACATCTTCTTAATCCATATATACAATGGAATATTACTCAGCCATCAGAAAGAACGATTGCACAACATTTGCAGCAACATGGATGGGACTGGAGGAGCTTATGCTAAGTGAAATAAGTCAAGCAGAGAAAGACAATTATCATACGGTTTCACTCATTTATGGAACATAAGAAATAGGAAGATCGGTAGAAGGAAAGGAAGAATGAAGGGGGGGGTAAACAGAAGGGGGAATGAACCATGAGAGACTGTGGACTCTGGGAAACAAACTGAGGGCTTCAGAGGGAAGGGGGGTGGGGGATTGGGATAGGCTGGTTATGGGTATTAAGGAGGGCACATATTGCATGGTGCACTGGGTGTTATATGCAAATAATGAATCATGGAACAATGCATTAAAAACTGGGGATGTACTGTATGGTGACTAATATAACAAAATAAAAATTATTTTTAAAAAAAGACCCATATGATAGCTAAACACGTAGGCAGTAGGGAAAAGATCACATTCTCTTCTCCTCCTTCTAGAGGAAATGCTTCCCCATCTGTATACCACCTGGGTTTTTTTCTGCCTTTCTCAGTTCTCATAAAGGAAGCAATGGGTGGTCCAGCTACTCAGGGTTTTCACTGCCTGTAGTCAGGATGCATTTGGGTACACACTTCCTACCATAGGTAACCTTATTAGGACAGTATTTAACTCCTGAGGGGCAGGCAGGATTTTAGGAAAGATATGTTTATGATATTTGGGAGGTTGCATATTTAACAAACCTGGACATTCCTATAACACATTGTCCAAATTCTTAGTAATAAAACTAATATCTTATATTTATCTCCCTGAATCTCTCAATTGGTTCAACATTCAGAAGTGAAGAGGAATTGCACTTATTAGTGCCTTCTAAGTCTCAAAGTGTGATTTTCTGTTAACATGTAAAAGGCAATCCAAAGATGTCAAAAAATACACTGCGTTGAATGATGAAAGTAGTGAATACTGTTAAGTTTATAGTATACAATTAATGTATATCACCTAATCAATTATGAATATATAAAATTTTGTTTGGATTAACTATATGCACAAAAATATATGAGTAGCATAAAGGATGGCATTTTGGAATAGATGAGTAATAGAAGACATGTTTCAGGTCCCTCATCACCATCAAAAATGAAAACAAGGTAGAATTATGACTGAGAAAACAGTGTTTTGTGAGAATATTACATGTAATAGAAGAAAGACTAAGCATCAGATATGAAGCATTCGGGGCACCTTGGTGGCACAGTCATTAAGCGTCTGCCTTCGGCTCAGGGCGTGATCCCAGTGCTCTGGGATCGAGCCCCACATCAGGCTCCTCCCCTCGGAACCTGCTTCTTCCTCTCCCACTTCCCGTGCTTCTGTTCCCTCTCTCACTGGCTGTCTCTCCTGTCAAATAAATAAATAATATTTAAAAAAAAGATATGAAGCATTTATTCCTAATTTCATATTGTAAGATTTTGCATTATTTACAACACTTAGTCCTTAAATCTTATAACATTACTAGCTGCTTATTTTTATTTTTTCCCTTTGGTATGTAGGTTAAAGTGAGACAAATGGCATTTTGTTTATAATAAAATATCATTAGCCTAAAAATAAATAAGTGATATTTGTGTAGCTTAGAAATAGTTTCTCATTCATAAAATACTAACCATACTATTCCTGCTAGTACTGATTAATAATTACCAATCACTTCCTTGCCAAGTATTGTGCTAAGTGCTTTGCACGTATTATTTTATCTATTCAGCACAATTCTGAAGTTATTATTTTAGATTTTATTTCATAAATGAAAAAGCTGATATGTAATAAGATTAAATACTTTTCCCAGTATAACAGATGCAGCATGAGGAGTAGCTCGGTTTCAACCTAAGACATCTAATCAAGCCTGTAACTCTAATTATCATTTTATCCCAAACTATAGATCTTGTTGTACATGAAAATATGATCTTTATAATATTTCCTCGGAAATAGACAAGGCCAAAAAGAAAATAGATGTTAATAAATATGATACCTGTTTTTAAGTTAATAAACTATTTTTAAAAGAGTAACCATTTTTTTTTACATTCTACAATTAACAGGAACAGGATATAAATTTTTACTAGAAAAAAAAACCCTGTTATTCCCTATTTTAAAAGAGAAATATTTCCAAAACTTGGACAGCAAAAGCATCATAAGTTTTTACACAAAAGATGTGAGTATAATGAAATCTATTATTGACTTATAACTCTGATAATCATCTTCAAATGATAATATAAAGTCGTGGAACTTCCTGGGGTCGCCTAGTTTTGCTATGTGGTTCTCCACTTTTAAACCAGAAACAGCTTTGGTAAAACTTGACTGGAGTGGTAATGAGTTATTTTGTTTCAAATAAAATTGTACCAGTTTAAGACAACTTTTAAAACTATACATATACAGTGTTAAAAAGCATGTTTCCAAAACAATTTTGACAATTTGTTTTTCAATCGAATATTTGACCTTTTTCAAAGCACAATATAATTGACAGTTTCCTGGAACATTCCACGCTCTGACTTAGCCAATGTGGATGGACTCTGGAGGTCTTAACACAGCTTTTCCCACTGTGAAAAATTTGATTGCTGTTTTGGTAGGTTTGTGTAATGAGCAATAATTTCTTTCAAAGAAGTGAGCCTATAAGAAAGTCTAAAGGAAAATAACAATGAATGTGAAACAGGAAGACAAGAGATTATTTCAATCAATCTGTGCAAAGGCACACATTTTTTAACTAAAGAAATTCAAAGGCAAATTAAGTTTAAAATTCAGAGAAATATTTTTCATGAGTTATTAATGTTCTTTGGTCATAGCACATATTTGAACAGCTTCTATAACGTTGCCACTTTGTACTTAAATTTTACTTATTTGTGAACTATATATACTGGACCATACATACATTTAGCACAGTGACATCACAACCTCCAGTATGTACCTTCTCACACTACATTCTCCGCCGAGACAGTTGTATTGAAGTTGAATATATTGACTACTAATTCTGAATAAATTTCAATAGATATTTGATCAACACTTATTCACTTTTCTGTAAGTTCTAGCTTTTCACCTTGACAGCTTGCAAAAGAAACCGCTACTAGGTTTAATTACTTTTTTCCCATCATGCAGAACGTTTTCTTCAGGCATATCAACCATTAAACATTTATAATCTTTCTGAGGAAATGCAATGAACTGGTAGAGTTTGAGATGCCATAAGCGCATTTTTTTTCTTTATCTGGAGGTTATGATGAATTCTGTAAAGAATCCTGAGTTTTTTAAATTATTTTGCCCAACAGATGGAATCGGGGTGGGGGCGAATGGTGAACATGGATGTATATAAATTGTTCCATGCTAATGTCAGAGAGGACAGTTCCACATTGAAAAGGATATTTAAGCTAAGTTTGATCTTAATTCTTTTTATGGATTCTCATTGATCTGGTTCTGAAGCAATTACTTGACAAGGACATGGAAAATCATAAAGGAGAAGCTCAGCTAATGACAGTATAAAGACACTTCTGATAAGTGGTCAGAAATATGATCAAGGGTGATTTGAGTTGCTTTAATCACTCAGTATAGGTTTCTGAATTGTATTAATGATGGTCACATTCGTGTGTTATTAAGCCTCATTTTATACAGGCAAGTGCATGCCAGGAATGTAATAACATTAAAGCCAAAATATTAAAAGTATAATGGTTATACTTTCTACTTCTATTTCATATTATTTGTATGTGGCAACCAGCTTTAAAATTCTCTAAAACTTACATTTTTAAAGCTTTTAGGAACTGCCTTAAGCATCTGAAATCTAAAAAACAAAACTCATATAAATTATTTATACATATAAATTAATATTGCTTTTCTTATAAGTTGATCAATCAAAATAGAATAAATTGAACCCAATAGCATTATCAAATATCTGGTACCATTGTTTTGAACATGCTTAACCAGAAAACCTTCCTATATGATTGCGTATTTTATTAGTCAGGATAATAATTCTTAACAGCTAAGAACAGCCACAAAATCGTAGTGAATTAATAAAATAAAAGTTTGTCTTTCATATACATTATAGTCCAGAACAATTAAGGTGTGTTTACAGTGCTGCTCTTCTCCAGGAAGGATCCAGAAATCCAAGCTACCTGGATCTTATATCACCATCATCCCCTAGGTCAGCCTCAGAATAATCCCCAGGATCCTCTACATACAGTTGACCAATGAGCAATGAAAGCCTATGATAGAAACAGTGTATATGTCCAAGTGTCTGAGTGTGTAAATATCTTCTACCCATAGTCCTTTGGCCAAGTTGCATAGGAAGTAAGGAACCATAAAAGACTGCAATTATGGGAAGAATTGTCTCCCACATGTCCAGGATGAAGACATGGGATTTGAGAGAAATCATCTAATCTCTGTCACACATCTACTTAGGCAGCCTACCCCCCCTTTTTACACCAGGAAATGGATTAAAGTTTATTTATTCACTCAATAAATATAAATATAGCAAGAAATTACAGTTCTAAACAATATGCTAGGAGCTAGGAATACAACTGAATGTCAAAAAGGTCTATTGCCCTCATGGAGGTTATATTTTCATGAGGTACCAAACATGTGGCAAACTTAGATAATTACAATTAGATTCGTGCTCTGAAAGTAAAAAGGGGGATATTATTTTCAAGAGTCTATGGCGGATCATTTAGATGAGGGAATCTCCAAGAGAATATTTTTCAGCTGAAATCTGCAGTACAAATTCGTGCTGTGAAAGCAGACCAGGGACAAGCATTCCAGGCAAAGGGGACAGCAAGCATGAGGATCTTCAAGCCAGGAGAAACTTCATGTGCGGAAGGTACAGGAAAATGGCCAGTGTGGCAGAAATGTAATACCTTAGTTGCATGACATTAGCCAGCTTTTGCCTCGGATATCAAGGGAAAAGAACTGATATTTCTATCTTGCCAAGTTTTTTAAACTTCTTTTGGCCTGACAATATTTCAAAAAGTATATTTATCATAATATGCATAATATTCAAAATTGTTTCTGTTTTTTAGAAATAAAATAAGCTCATTTAAATGTTTTCTTTTTATAATATATAATACTGCATGCTGTCCATGGAAAGGGCTATACTGAACTTTCAGACTATCTGAAATCACATAGTGTTTTCCACATGTAAAAAGCCACTTCCCATAACATTAGAAGAGAAATATCCTATCAATCTCTTCCTAAAATTTAAATTATATACTTATATATAAAATAGATATGTATATACTTTTAGAGTATTGCAGCCCTTTATAATGTTGAGATTTGAAAATTTCACACTATATATGGAATTATTTTTTCCAACTTTATTGAGATATAATTGGCATATAACATTGTGCAAGTTTAAGGAGTATAGTGTGTTGATTTAATACTCTTATATATTGCAAAATGATTTCCACCATAGCATTAACTAACAGCTGGATCACATCACCTAATTACTATTTCATTTTGTGGTAAAAACCTTTTTTTTTTTTTTTTAAGTAGGCACCACATTCAGCATGGAGCCCAACATGGGGCTTGAACTCACAATCCTGAGATCAACACATGAGCTGAGATCAAGAGTCAGACACTTAACCAACTGAGGCACCTAGGCACCCCAGTTGTGGGAACATTTAAGATCTACTTTCTTGGCAGCTTTGAAGTATATAGTACAAGAGTATTAACTATAATCACCATGCTGTACATTATTCATTATTCATTTTACAAGCAGAAGTTTGTACCCTTTGACAAACATCTCCTCATTTCTCCCAACCCCCAAGGTTGGCTGCCGCTGGCAACCACCATTCAACTCCCTAACTCTGAATTCAACTTTTTAAGGTTCCATATGTAAGTGACAACATACAGTGGTTGTCTTTCTCTGTCTGACTCACTTTCCTTAGCATAATCCCCTCAAGGTCCATCCATGTTGTTGCAAAAGGCAGGAGTTCCTCCTTTCTTGTGGCTGAATAATATTCCAGTGTGTGTGTGTGTGTGTGTGTGTGTGTGTGTGTGTGTGTGTTGCATCTTCTTTATCCATTCATCCATTGACTACTACTTAGGTGGTTTCCATATCTTGGCTATTGTGAATAATGCTGCAGTGAACCGGGAACTGTAGCTATCTCTTCCATATCCTGTTCTCACTTGTTTTAGATATACACTCAGATCTAGAATTGCTGGATCATTTGGTGGTTTGATCTTCAGTTTTTTGAGGAAGATTATTACTCCTCCATACCTCTATAGTGGCTGCACAAATTTACATTCCTACCAACAATGAACAATTGTTCCCTTTTCTCCTCCACATTCTCACCAACACTTGTTATCTCTTGTCTTTTTGCTGATAGCCACTCTAATAGGTATGAGGTGTCATCTTATTATGGTTTTTATTTGCTTTTCCCTGTACCTGTTGGCTATTTGTACATATCCTTTGGAAAAATATCTATTCAGTTCTTCTCATTTTTAAATCAGATTGTTTGGGATTTTTGCCTTTGAGTTATATGAGTTCTTCATATATTTTGGATATTAACCCCTTATCATATATATGACTTGCAGCCCTTTAGTAGCATGCATGAAATCATTAAAATGTATATCCAGCATGTGACTCAAGCTTAAAGAATAATATTTTTATTATATACACATATTTTATTATATACATATATTTTATTATGTATGTATGTATTTTTTATGTATTGGCATTTAAAATTATGACAAAAATCTAATCTTTCAGATACAAAATAATGTATTCTTTTAAGTAGTCCTTAAACTTTAAATTTTAATGAGCTTTATATATTTTGTTCTAATGTGTTATTTACCCTTGATTTAAATTTCAACTCACTTTATGACTCTAATGAGATGCATAGAAAAAGCACCATTAATTCATATTAGAAATTCCCCAAATCCCTTTACACTGATTCCCAAAATAAGTAGCATCAGCCTCTCAGAGACATAATGCTAAATTTTATTGATGGCTACCATCAGGAAATTAGCAAACAATGCATTCTAAGTTTCATTTTGAAAATAATAGAAAGTAAAATAATGAGCCTGCTGATGTTATATTGTTCTATTATGCTAAGAAATTCCAAGAATATATTATTGGAACATTTTGTAAATACCAATCATTTTCACACCAAAGGCAGAAAAAGAATAACAAATTATTTGTGGAGAAAAATCATCTTAATATTCTTTTTTCTTAAGCTTCATATTTATTTAATATGTAAATAACAACCAGAATAAGTGGTAAGTGGTTTCCTAACATAAAGATATTATTAAGCTTATATTTTCCGTAATTATTATTATAGTTATTCTACTATCACTTTTCCTTTGAATACTTATATACACTTTGAAATATCTCTTTTCATATGTTCATTTTGGAAGATTTTATCTTTTGCCAAGTTATTCTGTTAGAATTATTCAAAGCACATAAATTAGTTATTGAAATTTCATTTAAAATACTTTTCCATTGGTGATCATATAAAGTAATTTTTAATTTCCAGAAAATATTTCCCAATATAAATTAAAATGTATCTACTTACCAATGATTTTTATGAATAAAAAGTGAGAAACTGAATGAAATAACAGATGGTTTTGAATTTATTCTTAAAGTAACTCTAGTTTGATTTCTCAGTGAATTCTAAGTAAATGACTAAATGAAGGGCATGCTCTTTCTTTCAATATTTTATAAAATGTTTGAATCTATCCTGACATTTTTTATGTTATTTCTCTTCCAAGTGTGATTTGTTGCTGGTGGTATAAAGAAATGCAATCAATTGGGTTGAAAATGATTTGATTTGAATGGTATGCATAAATGATTTGAATGCAAGTATCCTTTCACTGAGAGAACATTTAAATAAAAATTAGAGAAATATGGCTAGAGGATAATTATTGTCATATGAATGAAATGGAATAAAGAATAAGAGAAAGAATCTATTTTTCAGCCTAACTCACAGTTTTAATACTGGGCATTAGCATTCATTGGACTTGAGTTCCTAAATAATCAAGAAATGAATTGCAAGCATTTATATTTTGGAAAATAATATCGGTAAAGTGACAACACACAATACACACAGAAATTGAATAGCTGAATTCCATAAACTATGTCAGTGCCTCTTTTTTGGGTTCATATATTAGAAAATGTACAAATGTCTCTCCATAGCTTCCTGTTTATTTGTTTGAAAAGAGCAGTGAACTGGTTTCCACCAAGTAAGTTAGTTGAAATGGGATATTTAATTTAGAAAACTGAATTAGAAACAATATCCTAGAGCACTATAGGGAAAAATAAACATTTAAAAGTCACTTAAATGACAACTTGTATCTGTAAGTCAAAACAGAAAAGAAATATCTGATTTTTTCATAGTTTTGATTATAAAAGCATACTAATATTTACAAACAATGTGGAAGAATACAATAGAATTTATCACTAAGGAGCAAATGCACAGGTGCATCACTCTGGGTCATAGTACAGTAATAGACCAGAAGCTTAGTAATTTTAAGCAATAAATATTAATTTCTTAGCAGGTCTACATGTCTATCACAGATTTTCAGATCTTTAGGAATTTTCTGCTTGTCATAGTCACTCAGGACTCAAGGCTGATGAAACAGTGACTGTGTTAGTGACTGTGTTTGCCAATTTCTAGAGGGGGGAGAGAAAGCTGAAAGGTCTCACACTTGCAAATTAATGTTTGACTTACGTATAACAAACAACCAGAACTAATTTGGTGTCTTCCTCCCATCCCACCTACCTAAAAAGTGCCCAGAATGTATTTATCTACTATGTGTCCCTGAAGTTAAGATCTGAAATAGCACTTGAATCAGTACTAGTGACTATCACAACAGGCTCCAAACTACATAGCCTTCAATGCCAACCAACCTGCTCTTGTATTGTAATGTCATGTTAATACAAGGGTATAGATATGCAATTCAGCACTCTGGAACTATCCATGAGAGTAAACAGACTATATGGACAAATAGTAGATGGAAATCTGGTTCTAGAATTTAAAGACAGACCAAAGAAAGGGGTTCAGGTAAATGTACACACTTGTAAAAATAGGTATACAAATTGAGACCTACTTAAAATATTGCTATCCTGTTGCTTCTCCTATTGGTATATTTAAGAAATTGTGTGACTGTAATATCATATTTCATTACCAGTCCTTTCTAACTACTAAAGAACCCACTAAAACAAAGCAAGTCATAAGCTTGTTCTGAAGAAGTTGAACTGGGAATGCACCAATTGTGACAGCACATGGCTTATTGGTCCTTGCATAGAATGTGGCACAGAATTGATTCCTGAGGGATAAATGAAGTGAAAATTTACCAAATCTCATTCATCATTGGTCAAAAGTCACCCTGTGATGTATTGCCTTGCACTTTCAAGTTTGCACTTGCCTGGATAGTTAAGCAGTCTCTCATCGTCCATCAGAGAAGTCCTAAGGCAAAACGTAGAATATAAGGTAATATTTTCGTGGGACTCTTCAGTCAAACTACAGCTATTCCAACCTGGTATTCTCAAAGATGATTCATGTAGAAGGTGATCAGACATGATCTGAAGCGGGACACAAGATGTATCCAGTTAAGGACCATTATTAGTGCTAACTATTGTATTCAGCTCCTTAGCTGCTCCTTCAATTTTTCTAATGTAAGTTTCTTCCAGCACATATTTAAAAATAAGGCACCATATCACGTTAATTTTAAATCTCCCATTTAGATATTCTTCTATTTTTTTGCGTGTATTCCATTTTCTAGAATTTTTTCTGTCTTTCCCTTCACTCATGCTAGTCTTGGAACTCCTAGACACAATTTCCCATTAGATGCCACTTCTTTAGTGGAAGCGAGAAAGTTGACATAGAATAAACTGCGCTTTCCTTGCCTTCTCTGTCTTTATTTTCCACAACACTAACAGGTATTTGTATCAAATTTAATTGAAGAATTGGAGATCATTAAAACAAAACAACAAAAACAATTGCAATATAGAATCAGAAAATTCATAGCTATGTGCTAAGTATAACATTTTGCAAGTCTAGGGAAAAACCATCAAGATATGTCAGCTAGGTTGCCATTGCCAGACTACCACTGGTGTTAACTAGGCTTCCTTACCTTAGGTCTCTATCTTTCCCATACTCGACTTATTCTAATCACTACTTTTCAAATTCTCAACTACCAGTGGAGATACTAATAATTGCCCCAGAATCCAATTTCCATAATTTTCATATACTTAATACACAAATGAACGTAATTAGTATTTCCCTAAATTTGATACATTTGGCTTTGAGCAACATTCCAAAGAACTTCAGTGATGGACACTGACACACCAGATATATTCAAGAAGCATAGATCCTCCAAGTTTGAAGTCCTTGAAAATCCTTGTGAGTAATTATGAGAAAACACACACAAGCATTGAGAGTGCTTTGGCACTGTATAATCTAAATCCATAAAAGATAAATATTTTCCTAACCAGCTTACGATTTATAAGGACCTAATTTATGGGACCTTATCAAGGTCCGCTATACCTATACTGTTTTCCAAATCTCTCTGTTAAATATCTTGCTAGCTTGTTCATGTGTTGCCTGTTCAAACAAATATCACAACCACAGATTAGCTGTGATGTTGGCATTTCCCAGATATTTGTCACTGAATGGAGAGGGTTGTTTTGTTTTGTTTTGTTTTTTTGAACATCACCCTTGAACATGGGAATTTTGTGTGCACTTCTCCAAATCAAGTCAGCCTCAGCAGGGAAGCTTCTGGTTTTGATGGCTTGCCCTGCCTCCATAAAACTACAATGCTGATGTGGCTGGAGGGGAGAAGAACTCGCCTGAAGTAAAACACTGCAGATGGCAACTGTTTTTACCAGAGGTTTAGTTGTTTTCCTTGAATAATCACTTTCCAATTTGTTCTATGCCTTTGGTTGATTTCCAGAATCCTAGTAGGGTTGTTTTTGACACTGTTGTCTAATTTCAGCATTGATTCTTAGAGGAAGAGGATTTCCTGAACTCCTTATTCTACCATTTCAGAAGTCCTCACCCCTTTTGGTATATCCTAAATATCCTTTAGGTAGTTTGACATAACAACTACCGTTACACAAATATTCAATGAACAAAAAAGTTTAACCAATTAGATAAATGACTGAGACTTCATCTTAAATATATTATATATTCGTATGTGACTATCCTTTGAAAATTAACCAAATAATCACTAATGCAAATCTTCTAAGTCTTATCCTATACTAAATATTCTTTTTTAAGGTGGTATATAAGTTATGAAATAATATGTTTTCAACCCAATGGGCTTCAAAGTGATACAGAATTATTTCTCCTTGGTTAATGATTATTTTTGTTCTTATCAAATATCATTTAATGTACTGTTTTTCTACTATATTCATTTCATATGTTTAATAAATATCTTTATTTATTTATTTTAACATAGGGCAAGTTTTCGACCAACAAAATAACACACTTATTTTGATAACTTTCTTTGTAAGAAACTTCATAATCAGAAAATATGAATATCACTGATGAAATGAACATGCATTTTATGAAGCCAGAATGTAAAGGAACTATGGCTTTTAATTTTATGTGTGAACTTATCTGGACTATGGTGATGAGTTGTGTAGCCAAACGCTAGTCTAGATGTTTCTGTAAAGGTAGTGATTAACATGTACAATTGGAAGACTTCAGTAAAGCAGATATTCTTCCATATGTGGATGGGACTTCTTCAATCAGTTGAATAATTTAAGAACAAAAAATGAGGTTTCCCAAAAAAGAGAGAGAGAGAAAATGAGATTTTTCCAAAGAAAATTCTGCCTCACACTGCAGTATAAAAATTCTGCCCAAATTTCCAGCTTTTAGACTCAAGACTGCAATTTTTTACCTGAGTCTCCACCCAGTTGACTTGTCCTGTAGATTTCAGATTTGCTAGCATCCACAATTGAATAAGCCAATTACTTAAAATAAATATTTTCCATGAATATAAACATATAAATAGATAGATCATTAAAATATATGTCCACTACCTTATATTAATATGTATATATATTAGATCTTCTATTGATTCTCTTTCCCTGGAGAACCCTAATATAGAAACTATAAAAAAGAAAACTTCTATTTATTAAACACTATTAAATGCATATAGCTAATTTTCAGAGACGCCTTAGTGGAAAATAACAATAGTAACATCTTTTGCCTGGCTGTTTTTAATACTTTTAATCTTAAATTAATAAGAATTCATATTTATTTCATTTTTTAAAATATTTATTTATTTATTTGAGAGAGAGTGAGCCTGTGAGTGGGGGGAGGAGCACAGGGACTGGGAAAATGGAGAAAAGCAGACTCCCCACTGAACATGAAGCCCAATGTGGGGCTTGATTTCAGGACCCTGAGTTCACGACCCTGAGATCATCACCTGAGCCAAAATGAAAAATTGGAAGCTTAACCAACTGAGCCACCCAGACGCCCCTATATTTGTTTTAGAAACCAATGCATTCCCTTCCCCTGGCCTTCTTGTGAAACATATTCCTATCAGGAATTCCAAACAAACAATAAACACCTGATATTTGAGCTTTTGTATTTTATTACATTGGCAATAACCAAGAATAAGCTGTGCAAAAAGAAAGAAATTTTCTATAATAGTTAGATGATGCCAAAACAAGATTTTTCAAACACTGGTTTCTCAGAAGGGGGCTATTGCCTGAAGGATGCAGCACCAGGACTACCTGTACTTAGCCTCACCAACCATAAGATAAAAGAGATTCTGAACAGAGAATGCAGGACAAAAATGATATGCCGCCTCCTCTCAGGGTCCATAACCACTGAATGGCAGTATCATAGGCCTGTGTCACTTGTCAATTAAATGAATGAGAGAAAGAATGAGAGAAATATCAAGAGGAAGAAAGAGACAACATCTAAGTTGTGTTTCTTACTTCTCCATCTCATGGTAAAAGTTTAATCGAAAGACAGGAAACAAGGAAAATAAAGAAAGAGCATGTGGACCAACTTCTCCTCTGTAGAAACAACAAGTAAGTTCATTTATGAATCCAGCATCACTTGAAAAAGAAACAAACAAACAAACAAACAAATCTCAAGAAACAAATTCCAAAGAGAAAAACAGACCACACCACAAAGGCTATAGTACAGTATAAGATCTTGTTCTTGACTGAATATATGATAAGGGATTAAAGAAAAGTAGAAAAAATCTTTGAGATTCCTCAGGGAGCTCTCAAGAAAAAAAGAAATCAAGCTCCTTAACTTTGCCAATTAAACATCTCCTGAATCAACATGCCTCATATTTATGAAATATTTATCAATTTTTAAGCACACAAAAACACACAAATCATAGCATTGGCTTCTTCATGTTACATATAATTATTTAAAAGCCAATGTGAGGGGCGCCTGGGTGGCTCAGCCGTTAAGCGTCTGCCTTCGGCTCAGGTCATGATCCCGGTGTTCTGGGATAGAGCCCTGCATTGGCCTCCCTGCTAGGTGGGAAGCCTGCTTCTCCCTCTCCCACTCCCCTTGCTTGTGATCCCTCTCTTGCTGTCTCTCTCTGTCAAATAAATAAATAAATAAATATTTTTTAAAAAATAAAAAGTAAAAAATAAAAGCCAATGTGAGGGGTGCCTAGATGGCTCAGCTGTTAAGTGTCTGCCTTTGGCTCAGGACATGATCCCAGGGTCCTGGAATCGAGCCCCGCATCGGGCTCCCTATTCTGCTGGGAGCCTGCTTCTTTCTCTCCCACTCTCTCTTGCTGGCTGTTTCTCTCTCTGTCAAATAAGTAAATAAAATCTTTTTAAAAAATAAAAATAAAAGCCAATGTGATATTTCAGAAGAATAATATAAGGCAACATTTCCCATGCAGTATTCTAAAATTCTCTATCATAATAATAGATTTTCTATGATAAAAGAATAAGATTAAGGAGGAGGAGGAAAAGGAGGAAGAAGAAGAAAAGAAGAAGAAGACAAAGAAGAAAGGAGGAAGAGGAAGAAGAAGAGACCCTTATGTTCTAAAATATATTCTTAAACTATATGCAGTGATGGAAATATTCATTCTTCCATCCAATAAAAATGTGCCACATACAATGCAACAGCATAGTTATGGACCTTGGAGAACATACAACAGTGAAAAACAATTATTCCTATTTCTGTACAAATATGTTTCTCCTTCTATCACAAGGTGACTTCTATGTCCACCACCTATGACTGGGCTGGCCTTGTGCCTTGATAGGTCAATAGAATAAAGTCAAAGTGTCAGTATCTGTTTCCAGGCTGAGACAGCTTATGATTTTGTGCAGTTGGAAACAAGCGGCAATTTAAGAAATTCCACTGCCTTGTTGGAGAGCAAAGTCAAGTGAATACAGAAAGACCCTTCAAAATAAGAGACTATGAGGGGAGATAAGAGGTCCAACCAACCCCCCACCATTCTACCCACTCCAGCTAAAGCACCAGATTTGTGAATGAAGTCATCTTGGATCCTTGCATCCCAGTCAAGTTTCCTGAACCAATGCAAACTAATCTCAGACAATATGGGGAAAGTATCTGAATGAATTTTCCCACATCATTCAAATGTAAGTATAATATCAGGATCAAGTTAACCATATTATGTTATTTTAAAATGAAATAAGTGAGCAGAAAATTGTGTAAGCATAATAGGAAAACCTTCAAAAGAGGCTAAATATCTTATAAAAGGCAGATGAAGAATTTCCATTGGAAGAGAACATTTTCCAAAGGATTGGAATTGATTTCCTGTTTTGAAGAATTTACTACCGATAATAATTCTATTATACACAAGCTCAAAAAGGAGATGATAAAATAATAGAATGATATCATAAAGAAGGTGAAGAAATAGAGAACCAATCTTTGAACCACCACTTACTTTCTAAATAAATTCAATAAACAACAATTGTATTTAATATTTATCGAGTAACTACTATATGCCAGGAACTCTTATAGTCACATTGCTTGTGTTACAACTTTTAGTCCTCACAATAATACTTCGAGATAGAAAACACTGGTCTCTCCATGTTAAAAATAATGAAAGTTGGGGGCGCCTGGGTGGCACAGCGGTTAAGCGTCTGCCTTCGGCTCAGGGCGTGATCCCAGCGTTATGGGATCGAGCCCCACATCAGGCTCCTCCGCTATGAGCCTGCTTCTTCCTCTCCCACTCCCCCTGCTTGTGTTCCCTCTCTTGCCGGCTGTCTCTATCTCTGTCAAATGAATAAATAAAATCTTTAAAAAAATAAAAAAAAAATAATGAAAGTTAAGACACAAATTGGCTAAATACCTTTCTAATGTTTCCTTTAGGATAGTACATGGTAAAGGTAGCATGCAATTCTTGGTTGTATGTCTCCAGAAACCCTGCTTTTAACAAAATACCAGCATGGTACACTGCCTCTAAAGAATAAAACCAAAAATAATATCATGGAATAATGCAGAAGGGAAGGGGAAAAAGGCAAGGTGATTAAAGTCAGTTGAGAGAAAATTATAGGTAAAGAGAACAGAGAGCACTAGTTCCATATAAAGTTAATTTGTGACTAGTGGTAAAAAAAAATCAATAAATGAAATAGAAAATTCAAATACATAGCAGCAAGTTTTCTATAAAATAAAGGAGTAATGAATGGTTTGATTGAAATTAAATTATAAGGGGACAATTTGATGTGAAATTACCAGCATCAAAAGCACATTCTAGTTATATTATTATTCAACTATAAAGATGAAGATTGTTTCTTCAGGCATCCAGATAAGAAAATAAGAAAATAATAAGAAATAAGAAAAAAATAAGCATATGGACATTAACATTAACGCTGAGAAAACAAATGCAAACTGGCCATGAAATACTAAAGAAAAGACCATTATAATCAGGCAATTTGTCCCTGTATTATAAAGACATAAGGCAGAAATTCTCAACTATCAATGACTCAAGGAAATGCACCCTCCACGAGAGCTTCCTTTATAAACTGAATGATGAAAAGTAAAAAAAAAAAAAAAAGAGAGAGAGAGAGAGAGAGATAAATTGAAATAATGACTGAGTTTTAAGAAACATGTTAACAGTACTCAAGGTAATGAGTTTCTTTTGTTATAAAAGTAAAGACAAAAGAGTGACAAAACTTATAATTAAAGATTAATATATTAAAACGCTAATGCGAGAGTACCTGGGTGGCTCAACGGGTAAGTGTCTGCCTTGAGCTCAGGTCATGATCTTGGGGTCCTGGGATCTGGCCTTGTGTAGTTGGGCTCCCTGCTCAGCAGGGAGTCTGCTGTTTCCTCTCTTTCTGCCCCTCCCCCTCGCTTGTGCATGCTCTGTCTCTCTCTCTCTCTTAAATTAAAAAAACAAAACAAAACACAAATGCAGTGAAGACAAGATAAGCAATGAAAATTAAGAGACAGGAGAGAAGAAAAGTGCAAATCATCTTCCTTAATTGTCTAACATTGAAACTATCCAACAAGTGGTTTATAAAATAACTTCTGATGGTTTTCAGTGAGCTTTCTTATTATACATAAAGTGATCTTTTAGTCACTAATATAACATACAGAAGGAAAAATTATTGGAAATGTAGGAATTTCTCTCATCTCACATGATTGTTTCTCCTCTTAAATAAAATTGCATAAAGTTATTTGTGTTTAATACTTATAAAGCTATTCGGTCTGTTGATCCAAAATGTATGTGTGTATATATTTACTTATCGATGCATAGACGTCTAGAAGTCTGTTAACTAAATGTTAACTTACTGAGTGGTGGGATGTTTGTTTTTTCTTTGTTCTTACTGCTTGAATTTCCTACTAATAGACATACAATAATGTTACAGATATATCTGTCCGTATTAATAACACTAACTGAATACACACATGAAGTATGTGTTAAAGAACCCCTTTAAAGGACATATTGTATGTCTCTTAATTCTGAAATATGTGTAAGATTTTTTTTATTTATTTAACATTAAGCATTTACATTGCAGAAAAACATTCGTGATGCTCCTGTGGCTGAAAGGTAACTTTTTTTAAAAAGGATGAAAGAAAACAAGCAGAGTTATGCCATTCTTCAAGAGTTTCAGATTCGTACAAGAAACATGTAAAAATAACATAATTTTTATTTTTATTTTTTACTTTCATTATTTTCTTTTTTTTTTCCTTTTTCAAGCTTTTATTTAACTTCGTTAGTTAACATATAGTGTAATATTAGTTTCAGGTATAGAATTTGGGGATTCATCCCTTGCATGCAACACGCAGTGCTCATCACAAATCCCTCCTTAACACCCATCACCCATTTAGCCCACCCCCCCACACCTACCTCCTCTCCAGCAACCCTTGGTTTGTTCTCTATAGTGAAGAGTCTCTTTTATGGTTAGCCTTGGTCTCCCCCACCCCCATGTTCATTTGTTTTGTTTCTTAAATTCCACATATGAGTAAGATCATATGGTATTTGTCTTTCTTTGATAGGCTTATTTTGCTTAGCACAATACTCCAGCTCCATCCATATTATAGTAAATGGCAAGATTTCATTCTTTTTTATTGCTGACTAATATTCATATGTATGTATCTCCCTTCTTTAGCCAGTCATCAGTCGATGGATATCTGGGCTCTTTCCATACTTTGGCTATTGTTGATAATGCTGGTATAAATGTCAGTGTGTGTGTATCCCTTCGAATCAGTATTTTTATGCCCTTTGGGTAAATGCTCAGCAGTGCAATTGCTGGATCATAGGGTAGTTCTATTTTTAACTTTTTGAGGAACCTCTGTTGTGTTCTTCACAATGGCTGCACCAGTTTGCATTCCCACCAACAATGTGAGAGGATTCCCCTTTTCCCACATCCTCACCAACATCCTTGTTTCCTGTGTTGCTAATTTTGGCCATTCTGACAGGTGTGAGGTGGTATCTCATCATGGTTTTAATTTGTATTTCCCTGATGATGAGTGATGTTGAGCATCTTTTCATATATCTGTTGGCCATTTGTATGTCTTCTTTGGAAAAATGTCTATTCGTGGCTTCTGGCCATTTATTAACCAGGTTATTTGGTTTTGGGGGGTTGAGTTTGATAAGTTCTTTCTAGGTTTGGGATACTAACCCTCTATTAGATATGTCATTTGCAAATATATTCCCCCATTCTGAAGGTTGACTTTCAGTTGTGTTGATTGTTTCCTTCACTGTACAGAAACTTTTATCTTGATGAAGTCCCAATGATTTATTTTTGCTTTTGTTTCCCTTGCCTCCAGCAATGTGTCTAGTAGGAAGTTACTATGGTCGAGATCAAAGAGGTTGCTGCTTATGTTCTCCTCTAGGTTTTTGTTGGTTTCCTGTCTCCTGTTTAGGTCTTATCTACTTTGAATTTATTTTTATATATGGTGTAAGAAAGTGGTCCAGTTTCATTCTTTTGAATGTTGCTGTCCAGTTTTTCCAACACCATTTGTTGAAGAGGCTGTCTTCTTCGCATTGGATTTTCTTTTTTTATTATTATTATTTATTTATTTATTTTTATTATATTATGTTAGTCACCATACAGTACATCCCAATTTTTCGATGTAAAGTTCCATGATTCATTACTTGCGTATAACACCCAGTGCACCATGCAATACATGCCCTCCTTAATACCCATCACCAGCCTATTTCATTTCCCCATCCACCTCCCCTCTGAAGCCCTCAGTTTGTGAGACTATGGACTCTGGGAAACAAACTGAGGGCTTCGCATTGGATTTTCTTTCCTGCTTTGTCAAAGATTAGTTGACCATATAGTTGTGGGTTCATTTCTGGGTTTTCTATTCTGTTCCATTGAACTGTGTGACTGTTTTTTTGCCAGTACCATACTGTCTTGATGACTGCAGCTTTGTAATAGAGCTTGAAATACAGAATTGTGATGCCTCCAGCTTTGCTTTTCTTTTTGAAGATTGCCGTGGCTATTCTGTTTTTTTTTTGTGGTTCTATACAAATTTTAGGATTGTTTGTTCTAGCTCTGTGAAAAATGCTGTTGGTATTTTGATAGGGATTGAATTAAATGTGTAGATTTCTTTGAGTAGAATAGACTTTTTAGCAATATTTCATCTTCCAATGCATGAGCATGGAATGTTTTTCCATATCTTTGTGTCATCTTCAATTTGTCTCATAAATATTTTATAGTTTCAGAGTAGAGATCTTCTACCTCTTTGGTTGTGTTTATTCCTAGGTATCTTATGGTTTTTGGTGTGGTTGTGATTAGGATATATTCACTGATTTCTCTTTCTGCTGTTTCATTATTGGCATATAGAAAT
Organism: Ursus arctos; assembly: GCF_023065955.2. Classification (NCBI taxonomy): domain Eukaryota; kingdom Metazoa; phylum Chordata; class Mammalia; order Carnivora; family Ursidae; genus Ursus; species Ursus arctos. The sequence goes on from NW_026622775.1 coordinate 25,364,896, forward strand.
GCAACAGATTTCTGTATGTTCATTTTGTATCCTGCCACTTTACTGAATTCATATATCAGTTATAGCAATTTTTTGGTGGAGTCTTTTGGGTTTTCTACATAGAGTATCATGTCATCTGCAAATAGGGAAAGTTTGACTTCTTCCTTGTGGATTTGGATGCCTTCTATTTGTTTTTGTTGTCTGATTGCTGAGGCTAGGGTTTCCAGTACTATGCTGAACAACAGTGGTGTGAGTGTACACTTTGTCTTGTTCCTGACCATAGAGGAAAAGCTCTGTTTTTCCCCATTGAGGATGATATTAGCTATGGAGTTTTCATAGATGGCCTTTATAATACTGAGGTATGTTCCATCTATCCCTACTTTGTTGAGGATTTTTATCAAGAATGAATGCTGTATTTCGTTGATGACTTTTCTGAGTCTATTGAGAGAATCATATGGCTCTTACCCTTTCTTTTATTAATGTGGTGCATCACTTTTATTGATTTGCAAATATTGAACCACCTTGCAGCTCAGGAATAAATCTCACTTGATCAGGGTGATGATTCTTTAAATGTACTGTTGAATTTGATTTGCTGGTATTCTGTTGAGAAATTTTGTGTCCATGTTCATCAGGGATATTCTCCTTTTTAGTGGAGTCTTTGTCTGGTTTTGGAATCAGAGTAACACTGGCCTCATAGAATGAGTTTGGAAGTGTTCCTTCCAATCTATTTTTTAAAAATATTTTGAGTGTTAACTCTTCTTTAAATGTTCGGTAGAATTCCCCTGGAAGCCATCTGGCCATGGACTTTTGTTTTTTGGGAGATTTTTTTTATTACTGATTCAATTTCTTCACTGGTTTTTGGTCTGTTTACATTTTCTATTTCTTCTTGTTTCAGTTTTGGTGGTTGAATGTTTTTAAAAATTTATCCATTTCTTCCAGAGTGCCCAGCTGGTTGGAATATAATTTTCATAATATTCTCTTATAATTTTATATCTGTGGTGTTGGTCATGATTTCTCGTCTCTTATTTGTGATTTTAGTTATTTGGGCACTTTATCTTTTATGTACATTTTTTGTAGATCACTGGTCTTAGTTAAACACGTACACTTGTTTATGCAATTATTTAGCAGTATGCCCTTCCCCTCAATGGACTGTAAACTCATTGGAGTATGAACAATTTGGTGTGAGAGTGAGCAAAATGAAAATTAGCAAACCAATTTTTCCGTGGAATAGTAATAATATTTATGCAAAATCTTCTTAGCACTTTTTGTACAGACATGTACATTTAGCTAATTATCTCATTTAAAACAGGCTTGTAAATTAGAGTGATAAATTACAGTGATAAATCAAGTTCTAGTTAATTTTTTAATAGATTTTATTTATTTATTTGTCAGAGAGAGAGAAAGCACAAGCAGGGTGAATGGTAGGCAGAGGGAGAAGCAGGCTCCCCACTGAACAGGAAGCCCAATGCTGGGCTTGATCCCAGGACCCCAGGATCATGACGTGAGCTAAAGGTAGATGCTTAACCAACTAAGCCACACATCCTGGCATCCCTTCAAGTTCTAGTATAAAGCAAAATTTATTTTTGTCTTCATTTCATGCTTATCACACCTTTTCCAGAAGCAATGAAACCTGTTCAAACATGGAGTATATTTTAAGCTCTAAAGCTGAAATTTTTCCAATTACCAAGTAACAATGTTTAAGAGAAGGATGCTTTGAAAAAATTGAGGAAGCTTTTTATTTAATAATAACTATGTTCATGTTCTTTATATACATGGTTTATTGGTATATTAAGGTATAATATTTAAGTAGTGAACATATGAGCAACGCTTCTTTTCAGGGGCTGTTATCAATATTTTTAACAATCAGCATGCTATAAACAATAAGAAATCAGAGTGGACACCTGCCATCATGCCCCACCATGTCCATGAGGACCCTTGCTATGGCAGGCATGAATTCTTTCTTCTCAGACTGTGGCTTCAAGGAAGTGTGAGGAGATTTTGGGGAAGACAAAGTAACCTGCATACTGGGGTGGGGTCTTGAGAGGGATGATTTTCAAACTGACTGTATCTGTTCACACTGGCTACTTGTTGCCCTTCAACCTGGTTTATGAACTTCAGAGATGAATTAAGATAAGTTGGGCATATTTCCTGCCATGAGAAAATGTTAGTTCTTCCACGTAACTCCTTGGAAGGCTGGAGGATGTAGACTCTAGCTGGGCAACCTCTGCCAGACAAAAAGTATGGACAGTATGTGAGGATACAAGAGCCCCCCTCCCCACCAAATTGGCCTACATAGAGCAGATCCTCAACAAATTATTTTTGAATGAATGAATAAAGGATGTTTCTAAGAAATGTACTCAAACTTCGGACATTATGGGGAATTTTTTTTCTTGTAAGAAACATATTTCTTTATATTAATAGAAGCATTTTTGAAGAAAGTTAGAAAAATACAAATCTACATTTCTCTAGTCATATTTAATCACATTTTTAATTATTCTATAGTTTATTTAATTCCATTTGACCTCTTGCTATGTGAATAATAACAACGCTTTCCTCATAATCAAATGCACAGAAAATAAAGGATGGAGAGGGAAGGTCATATACTCATAACACTTTGACACAAAGCACCCCTGTTTGATTGTATAGCAAAAACACAATTCCTTCCGATGGGCCACTCTTGTTCATTGTTTTGACAGTTTAAAAGGAATCACCATATATAATGTGTGTTCTACTTAAAATTAAAAAGGCCTACTTTAGGCATAGGATATATTTCTTTAGCTATACTTATCAAGCCCTCTAAGGTTTATTAATTCCACTAATCAGAGCAAGGTGTGGGAAGATAGGGAGTGAACTGTAATGGGCAAAACACATCATATTCCCTGAGATTCTGAGGGAGTGAAGAAATACTAGAAAATGTGATTTAGAAAGACATGCTACCAAGTATTTATCCTGTGTTTCTGTAATCATATGTTTACTATTTATTATACTTACTAATTTATTTGCAAAAATTTGTACTGTGAAGTGTTTTAAAATAGCAAAAGCTAACTTACGAATTTGCACACCCTATAGCAAAGTGAAATGTAATCAAAAGTAGGTAAAAGAAAAAAAATAAATTTAGGAAAAGAAGATGAAGCTTGAATAGTTTAATATACAAGTTGCATAATGTGAGGTGATCTGTACTGAAAAAACACAAGTCACAAAGTAAGTAAAGAACTACCTAACAGCTCACCAGACAAGGAAAAAAACAAGTTTAAAGTTTAAAAATTCCCATAATTTTCCTAGAAAATAGTAACTAGTTTGATATTTAGATCAAAGGAAATATTTTATTTTTATTTTAAGATTTTAAACTGAAACTTTGTATACTTTTTACTGGCTATGAACATTTTCCTGGATGAATAAATAACTGAACGAATACAAACTGCTTATAATGAAAGCTACTTCATTCATTTCTAATTAAATATTTTAAATATATGTTAAATGAACATGTAAATCATCTTTTAACTTTAAGTACATTTCTTTTGTGATGTTACTTTGATTATTCAACTGAAATGAATAAAATTATTCACTTCATCAAATTATAAAAGTTCTAAGTCTTCTATCAGCTTAAATTTATATTATGAAATAGGTTTGCTTCATATTTGAAGTTCTATGATAATCTATGGCATATTAATTTCTAACAAGGATAATAAGACCTAATGCTTATTTTTTTTTAAAGATTTTATTTTATTTAGTTGACAGAGACAGCCAGTGAGAGAGGGAACACAAGCAGGGGGAGTGGGAGAGGAAGGAGCAGGCGCCCAGTGGAGGAGCCTGACGTGGGGCTTGATCCCATAACGCCGGGATCACGCCCTGAGCCGAAGGCAGACGCTTAACAACTGCGCCACCCAGGCGCCCCGCTGATGCTTATTTTTAATCCAATTTTCCCTTAGTCATGGGCATCAGTAAATTAGAAAGATTTCTATTCTCCTAGTGTGCTATTGTCAGAGGCACAAGACATACAAATATATTGAGATAGAGTCATGAGTCCTTACTCACTTCCTAGATATGGTGACTTCAGAGAAGACTGCTGAATTACTAAATAGTTTACTATTATGTGACTGAAATAATCAGACTTCTACATAATACAAGTCATGTCTTAGTATACTTTCACTCACCTGTTTGATTTGACTTTTCCTCATCAAATATATTCCCCGAGTTGTTTGTTGAGTTGCTTTTTCTCATTTCCTGAAAGTGGTTTTGTTTCAATTACACTGCTCCCTTAATACCATAATATTACAATCACCTTCATTAACTCAATCTGTTAGTCAGGTTGCTTGTGCATATGAAGTTATGCTACTAAAAGCCCATCTCATAGCTGTGAGTTACAACTGCATCCATGAACCACTGAGCAAGATGCATTACCTACTTGTTTCACAGAATGTAAGTTCTTTAGCTTTATCCAGGATGAAGAAAATACAAGACAAGAAAAACTTTGTCCCTGTAGCATTTTGTCCTTTTTTTTCTTCTTCTTTGTTTTTTGTTTTGTTTTTTTACACATTTACCATTCAGACTAATAAACATATATACTGTATACTTAGTATCATCTCTTAAACTTAGAGTTAAGTTTCTCAAGAAATGACCTTCTCTATGTTATTTATTCATTCATTCAAGAAGATTTATTGAATGCACACCATCTGTAGAAACTATGTTAGGTACTTTGATAACTGTGAATAGGCTGTAAATTGAAAAGAAAAGTGCCTTCAAAGTACTTTCAAAGAGTGAATAAATGAGAAAATTTAAGAAATGGTATAATTTTATATCATTACATTCTTGATAAGTCTAATACTGGATATACTTTTACATTTCTTACCAACTGTTCCTTATTTTTTAAAAAATTCAGTGTTTTTAACTGTACAAATGAAGGGTATTCATATTCTATCAATAATCTCAACAGAGTAAGGACAGACTACTACAGCTGAAGTGACCATCAAATTTATTGTCTAAATCAATACAATTTGAGGGGAGCCTGGGTGGCCCAGTCAGTTAAGCAGCTGCTTTCAGCTCCTATCGTGATCTCAGGGTATTGGGATGCAGCCTCACAATGGGCTTCCTGCCGCTCATGCTTTCTCTCTCTCTCTCTCAAATAAATAAATAAAATCTTTAAAAATAAACAAACAAACAAACAAATAAAACCAGTACAATTTGAGAGTAAAAAGAACATTATTAATAATTACGCCAAACAGCAGTCTGAAATTAGGTTACTCAAGGCAAATCTGTACTTGTAGTTCTGGTAGGTAGAGTTTTTCTGAGCTAGAAAAGGAATTTTTATTGAGTTTTCTGATTCTAACCAACTCACAAAACATTTTGCCAACCAACCAGATATATTAAAACAAAACAACCGTGAAGACAAAATTAGGTAGCATTTTGAAGTAATCCTCATCGGAAAGACGGAACAAAGGCATGTCAGAGCACTTAAAAGGGATGCAGTCTCCATCTTTTCCTGGAGTGCTCTATGTAGTACGGCCCTCTTCCTGTGTTTGCTGCAAGATTAAATGGAAAGCTTGGAGCTCCATGAGTCGTTGACTTCTTTCAATCATCAAATATTCAGAGCTGTCTCATGTGTTTTTCATAGATCATTTAAAAATCTGTGGCTCCTAGAATTTTTATAAAATGTTCAAATTATTTTCTGTGCATACCATTTGATTAATAATCAAATGTGTGAGTTAGAAAATATTTGAGCACTAAAACTGTCCAGTAATGTAATTTTTAAAGAAAATATGAAATAGAATAGACACATCTGTGAAGGAGACGATTTTAATAACCATTAAAACCATTTTAATAAAGCACACTATTTCTATTTGTGAAAATAACATACACCAGCTCTGACTTCTGAATGAGAACAAGGGAAATTAAAAGCAAATTTGAATTTACATGAATGACAATATTATTAGGATTAAAGCTTATTGATAGACAGCTCAGTCTATATATGCTATGTGTATAAATATGTATATATACTTCTGAGATATTTACTGGTAACTTAGTATCTCTTCCAAATATTAAGATGAGCTTCGACACCACTAATTTTAACTACACTACATATTCTTCTTCCAGTCGTGCATGTCATAGGTTAGATATGAAATACAACTGAATTCTGAAAACTCAGGGTAAGAGTATGGAGATGTTTAATACTGATTAACATGAAAACAATGCTGGCAGATATTCTCAACATACATTGATATTGTGCGTTTATGCCTTAGCGTTAGAATTATAAAATTTATGTTTAGCAGCATATCATTTTCTACTTTCTCTGCATAACTTATGAGTTGTACAGCATTATGATTCTCCTATAATATCATATTATTTGTCATTTTGTTTTGACAGAAGAAACAAAAAGGATGAGATAATTCCTTACACAGGCCATCATGAGGAAAGCAATGCATCCTTCAAATTAAATATTTGTCTAGTATTTAGTCTGTTAATAGTGGGTTTATAGTTGGTATTTATAACTGTATGCATCTTTCTTCCAAGGACAGTTTTATTTTATTCTTTGATCACAAGAGGAAAACAAATAAAAAAAATAACAAAGTGTAAAGCAATGGTACATATGAACTTAATACTCTTACTGATATTATGCATTTCTTCTGAAAGAGTTTTCATCTGACGTAGTAAAGATAAAATTGCTAAGTTGCAAAAAAGTGAATAATTCTTAATTTATCAGACAAATATTTCTGAATATTAATCCTGAAAGAAGATTTCCTTTCCTCATGCAAAACAACCCTCATAGTTGTTTAGAAACATGAATCCTTTGTTCATTACTTTTTCATTCCTAGTTTTCTCATCTGTAAAGTGGGGATAGCAATATCTCCTGACCCTAGAGATTGATTTGGGAGTGCATAGGTCATAACTAGAGGATCTTTAGATCTTTTGATGAAAAAACTAGAAGACCAATGTTTTTTGTTTCTGTTTGCTTCTGGGCTTTTGTCACTCGAAAATAAGAGAATTGGAAGTGATGTGGGGAAGAAAGGCAGAAGAAAAATTATTAAATTTCCTTACTACCTACAGCCCATTGACAAGTCCTTGAAATAGGCAGAGTGTCATTCCTCTAGGGACTCAATTGCCTCCATGTTAATACTTTGCTAAGGGCAGAAGGCAGTCTTAGCCTGACCCCCTCCCCCCCACCAAGATCCCGTAAGCCCAATTTAACATATAAAAATTCCTTTGGAAACTTCCTTTATCTCTAACCCCCCCCCCCATACGTGTTGGCAATCATCCCCAAGCATATGGCCCACCGATATACATCTGAAGGGTCTCATGCCTAAGGTTTTATTAGACGGTAATAAATGACCTTTTCCCAATAATAGCTAGCCCCCTCAAGGTCCTGGAAACCTTGTTTCCAAAATTCCTTAGAGTCTTAACAGTATTCCTAAACCTCTCCCAACTTGAGGGTATATAATGGGCCATTCCTCATGACCCTGGTGCAGCTCCTTCTGCCCACGGGTCCTGTCCTCGTGCTTTAATAAATCACCTTTTTGCACCAAAGACATCTCAAGAATTCTTTCTCGGTCATCGGCTCCGGACTCCACCTCACCTCACTGATATCCTACGACCTCATCAGAAGTGTCCAAATAATGCGTGTATTTGAAACCATGGGGAGAAGTGCATAGAGCTCCAGGACAAAAAAGGATTAAATACGTTTTTTTTGTCTTCCTGCTTGCAGTGTGGAACCTCCTACCTATTCGTTCCTTCCAGATAGGTTTCCAGAAACTATGTCCATTTGTAAAGGGCCAGTGTTCCTATGATCCCACCTTTGCTGTCCTAATTACTGTTCTGTTCTGTCCTTTTGAACTTAACCCCACTCCCTTTCCTGAGAATTTTCCTCTTCAGCACAATCCCTCATGTAGCTGGCATTGTTATGTAGATTTTTATTTTTTTTCTGAGAGATCATACTGTCACATGATTTTCATACTATGTCCTCTAATCCGTTTGCTATAAAATCATGTGTATCAGGGACCTTACTAAATATCAAATTTCCCCCATTACCATTTTCACTAAATTTCTTAAATCTTTGTTTTTCGTCACTTACAATGAAAAAACATTGACTGGCTTCTAATTACATGACAATCTATGACAGAATTAAAAAAAAAAGTCTATGTCTGTAAGCACATGCACCTTCCTTCCACCAGTATTTGCTGTTTAGTATTAAAGTCTGCTAAAAGCATGGCCAAGCATCCTCTTGAGGGTGACAGAAGGGACAGGAAAGTGATTGAAAGGTTAGATGATGCTTAAAATTTGAGCTTCTTTCATATTATAATGGTGGCCCTAAAAGAAAGAATGGTCACTACCGGAGTTCCCCGTTTATTTTGAGTGCCTTTCCCACAGAGTTGTAAGTGTTTTGGGTAATAGCAGACCCCTTCGCAGTCCCAAGCCTACTCATCTGCAGCCTTGAACAAAGAACACCGAGTGCAAATAACGCAGACAAAAATGACAGGAAAGTGAGAGTTTCAGATTACCGTGGGGCCCTGCTCTGTTCAGTGGGGTGAAATTCCCATAACTAGAGGCACTTCTTTGAATTGAGGTGGAATAATTATCTCCAGAAAATTACTATTAAAATATACAAATGGTTCAGCCCTCATTAACACACTGTCACAGTTTACTTTATCAAATTAAAGAATTCGTGGTCTTAGGGTTCTGCAAATAAAAGGGAAAAATGTGAGTTTTGCTTCATGAAATTGCAAATATCTCATACACAGAACTGGGTGGAAAGGGAAGGCTTGCAAAGGATCCCTCAGTGGAGCTTGACCTCCTGAGGGTTGTGATTGAAGTATAAGGGACCATGATGCCTGAGGTCTGAGGTAGGCAGATCGCAGTGAGTCTAAAACCAATTCCGACTTTTTTTTTCTGCTACTTTTTCACCTGGGGTTGTTTCTGATATGGTCATGCTTATAATGTGTCAGGACATGTAAAATGTCTCCTTCTGTATTTTAAAGGGGTTGAGGAAGGAGTTTGCAGACTTTACTATGCTGCAAAATTACTATATTAATTTTAAAATCTTCTGATAGCAAAGATGGCTAAACATTGGAATAAGCTTTAAGAAAACACAATAAAATATTTTTTCCCAAAAGTTTTATTTTATTAAAAAACCAGGAAATACAACTCTATTTATAAGTCTTCCTGAAGGCAAGGGATAAAAATAAGGACCTTTCAATATACTTTCTCTATTTAAAATAATGATTTCTTAAGATTATATAAACTTGAAGATACACATATGTATTAAATCTTGTTTATATATATATACATATATACGTATATATATATACATATATATATATATCAATGTAAAATAAACTAAGAAGATATACTTAAGAGACTTCTTTGCAATCACCTAAATCTGAAGTTAAAGTTGAAGAATAGGGGCGCCTGGGTGGCGCAGCGGTTAAGCGTCTGCCTTCGGCTCAGGGCGTGATCCTGGCATTATGGGATCGAGCCCCACATCAGGCTCCTCTGCTATGAGCCTGCTTCTTCCTCTTCCACTCCCCCTGCTTGTGTTCCCTCTCTCGCTGGCTGTCTCTCTCTCTGTCGAATAAATAAATAAAATCTTTAAAAAAAAAAAAAAGTTGAAGAATAGACCTGGTACTTCTTTGGCCCTGTAGAATCATAACCATTATAAAAATACATCTCAGCTGAAATTTTCTTTCAACATGTAATACACTAATATACCCAGACTATTTGAAGGTATTTAAGGGGGTGTAGTATCACAAGGGATGAATTTATGTTTTTCATTTTAACATACCTGAGCTGGAGAATATCTGATAATTAGAGCAATTACAGAACTTTGCTCTTGTGGTCATTCTTCACAGGCGACAGTGGAAGAAACATTACAGTATATTACATTTATCTAATTACTTTGTGTGTCAATTATACAACATTATTAAAAATATAATTATTATACTTAGGTTTTTTAAAATATATCTATTTATTTCCTGCATTTTTTTTTTCTTGCTCATAGAATTAATAGTTTGCTCTATGGTTCAAGTCATATTTTTATTTTCACTTCCTTTTGATCTTGAATTATTTACGGTATTGTTAAATGAAAACTGAAAATATGTGTCGATGTTGTCATCACAACTTTTTAATTATGTGAGATTCCATCTGAATTAATTTATGTTGTGATACAAATATTAATTATTGCATTAGGGCAGGAGAGTGTACATTTTGAAGAAATGGATATGCTTTCTATTTTTCTCAAATTCCTAAGTTTTAAAGCTTTACTTGATTTTACTTTTCCCCTGTGTGTCAATAGTCATGTGAAAATAGGCCAAATTCTAGATTCAAGTATAATATACATTATTTGGGGCTTTTGGATCATAGTCCCGTTATCAAATGTTTCAACTGCAATAGAAAGGATTTAAGTCACAATCCAAGTCTACATGAAATTAAAATAACTAAGTGGCTGCTAATATTTGGTCCCAACCTCTCCAATTATGCATTTTGATAAAATACTAATTAATGCTTTAAGAGTTGAACTAACCTTTTCAAATAAAAACAAATAACTTAACATCACACCTACACTGAATCAAAACCATTATTTGGAGGGAATGACAATAAGAGACTCTATAAATTATTCAAAAATGTCATACTGATCACAGTAACTTAGTAAATGACAAAATTATCAAGTTTCAGAGATACAGATGTCTTTCCTCTTTTCTAGGTCAGTTAAACAGATATTACCCTGTCAGCAAGAAAACAAATGCTATTTTTTTTTTCTTGTAAAGCACACAATGGACAAAAAGTCTGGCTAAAGGCCAACATAATAATTGGATATCTCCTATTTTATTATCTGTGCTAAATTATCTCCTTCCTGTGACAAAGCATACTAATGCAATGAGGATTTTAGGAGTGATTCTATGAACAACTTTGAAAATGTTAACACTTAAAGACCAGATTCCAGAGTAACAGGCAATTCAACATGTACTTGTTGAAAATAGCTACAGAGAAGCTGTCTTTGTTCATTCTGTCCACTGTAACAAAAATACCATAGACTCAGAAACAAGTTCTGGAGTCTAGAAAGCCCAAGATCAAGGTGCCAGCAGATTAGATGTCTGGCGGAATGGAAGCCAACTGCCTGATTCATGGATGGCCATCCTCTGCTGGGTCCCCATGAGGCAGAAGGGAAAAGGAGATCTCTTTGGGGTATCTTTTATGAGGGTACTAATCCCACTCATGAAGGTCATGACCTCATGACTTAATGCTTCCCAAAGTTTCCCCCTCCTAATATCATCACATTGTGGGTGAGGTTTCAACATACAAATTTGGTGGGGAACACATTCTACCTATAGCAGGAGCTGACAACCTGGCAGTGTTAATTTTTACCACTTATGCTCTTTGTTACCACATCTTACTTTATTTCCTATTATCACATCAGAACTGTGTATTCCCTTTTACATATTTGACATTGCTTTTTATCAATGTTTAAGTTGATTTGCAAATTATTTAACCAGCACATTACTCCATTTCCAGTACTAATATTCAGCTATCTGAACTAAGAAATGGTAAATGAGTCTAAGTCAGTTCTTTTCACCTATGACAATTTAACTAAACTATAAAATACAATGAACTTCACTTCATAACTGCAGAGAAGTTACCCTAGTATTCTGAAAATTAGTGCAGTTGTAAGATGTCAGAGCTTTGATCTCTATTCACCAGAGGGATCAGGTTCATGTGTCTTGTCAATAAATTTAATTAAAGAGTTTGATATGTTGTGATTAACTGATGTGCACTCCTAAGACTAGATGAAGTATAGTGCTAAAATTATTTAATAAGCAGAGATGATGAAGGAAAGGTAAGAAATTAAATAACATTTTGTTTTAAGCCTTTTTTCAACATCACAGGTTTGATCTTTAAATAAGGAAAGCGGGGGACAGGTTGGAAGGTCATTTAATTAAGAGGTCTCAGGAACGCTCAAAGACATTTCTTAATTTAAATATTGAACAACTTGACAAATCACAGGCTCTATCTGAAATTATTTTATAGTGTTTCTTATGGATGACAATGAAAGAATATCAGGACACATCAATTAATTCCTGCCACAGAGCATTGAAGAATGCTGCACAATTTATAAAAGAAGTGGGAGACAATGAGTATGTACACGCATAGGTAAAAAAACTTCCATAACTATGTAATAAAAATGCTCAAAGGCCAGAGTTTTATTGAGTTATAAGCTATGGGAGGAAAATCACAGATGTAACCTGGTAATTAACACAGAGCAGCTCTACTGGCCTATTTTTTTTTTTCCATGTTCCCATATTTGTAAAAGGGTTTACAAGAAGGTGGTAACTGCTCTTCACCCAATGCTAGATGTTGTGTTTGGACATATTTTAAATAGCTTTGCTATTTCGTATTTAAAACTATTTTGCTTTTCTGGCTAACATATAATAAAAGCTATCATTTCTAAAGGTAACTAATTCACTACCATGAAATGTAATTATGAGAATGACAAATTCACACTGTCATGATTCTGCTAAATCCAACTCTCATTTAAAATAAAGTATGTAAAATAATAAATTATGCATGAAGAATCAACAAGTTATCAAACCCAAATTTGAAAATGTTATGTCCAATTTTCTAGATAGGGTGTCTCTCTTCTATGTGTGGTATAGGTGTCAGTGACAAGGTCAAAAGTAGGATACACATTAAATCATGATGTCAAAAAATGAGAATCATTGAAACCTTAATGATTTTTTTTTTTTTTTTGCCCATTAACACTACTCTTGTCTATTCAAACTTAGACTATAAATATTCTGATCACACTATAGGAAAAGGACTCTGGCAAAATGATACTCCTAAGAGTTTTCAGAATCCTCTAGCTGACGCCACAACCACAACATAAGCAATGCCACAGTAGGTTTTAAATTCAGGACAGAATCAGTTTGCAATGCCGAGAATTCCCATTGCCAGTTGGGAATTCTGGGTAATAGTGCTTTAAATAATGGATGTAGTCAAAACAAATTTAGATACACTGATTACGTTAGCTTTCAGGGTAAGGAATTTTATTAGAAAATGTTCTTTTTAAGCATTGAAAAAAGTCTTTAAAGTGTAAATAAGCCTTGGGGAGTTATTTCAACTAATGACACAGTCTGAAAAGGACTGAAGCAGCAAAATTCCATGTCTGAAGTTGAGATTGATTGTCACTACAGTATAGAATTTTATAGTCTCTCTGGAACAAAGGAAATATCACCTTTTAATGTGAAGTCATAATTTAATTTTCTTAGCTGATGTAAACTATTTTGCTGACGTTTAATGAACCCAGGAAAATGCTTAATATTTATATATGTCTTCAGATATTGTATGTGTCCATAACCTGAGCCAATAAAAATGGGTTGCAAGACTGGACATAGTTTTCCTTTCATTTTATGTATTTTGGATAAATAATAAGCAAGGATAATAAGGATAAATAATAAGAGCCAATAAAAATGGGTTGCAGGACTGGACATAGTTTTTCCTTTCATTTTATGTATTTTGGATAAATAATAAGTAGGGTCTATTATAGAAAAAGGAGAAGCAAGAGCCATTGTTATCCTTTGCCAAACCATATATAGCTGCTTGGCTGTAGCAATATAGATTTGGGTACCAACTGATTACGAGAAGTCTCTGGAAATGTCCACTGAAGACATTGGACCTAAAGATCTTAGACCCCCAGGATATCGCATCTCCCTAGGTCAATGTCAAAATAGTCTGTTCATTGCCCCGTATATTAAAACATGTGAAAGTCATAATTACAGTAGACATCAGAATATTCTAAAGTTACATGTTTAATTATTTAATTAAACCCTTTAATTATTTTTAGCATATTCACATTTTTATAAGCTTCAAGTATATATGTAGCAAAGATGTATTTTTAATATTTTCTCCCTCATATTTAGAAAATAATTCAATAGTTTCAACTGACCTGATTTCATCAACTATTTTAACAAGTAAAAATAGTCTAGTTTTTGCATTTTTCTTTGTAAAAATATGGGACCATCATCAAAAAGGGGAGACAATTCTGTGTTCCATGATCTATGTCAGCGTTTACAATGCAAGTAAATTAGTTGTCAGTTAAATTCTCCTGATACATGAAATGAAAAAAGGCCAGCTATAAACTAAAAAATGACCACCAATCCTTTCAGAAATGGGGTCATAACAAAAAAAGCCCACATACTGCCTCTCTCACTCTCTTCTTAGTTTTGGGGGGGGAAGCATACGTTTAATATAACTGAGTTGAAAAAGATACAGTCATCACAAGAATGAAGGTAGTTAAGACTAGCTTTGTATAAACCTGATGCAAGAGTGTTTGATTCATAAAAAAGTAAAGAGTATGTATATTGCTAATTTTTAGTTTTATATTTCCCTTTCATAAGTTATGCTCACAAATAATTCATTTTTTTGTGTTCTAGCATAAAAACCAGGCAGACACACAGTAAATATTTTAAATTCTTTATTTTCATTTCCATCATGACTGTAATAATCTTCCCTTTTAAAAATTCTGTTGCCTCAACCATCTACAACCATACTCTGGAGTGGCTAACTACCACGTATTATGGACTCACCAATTAGGGTCTTATTTCCTTGAAATCCTAGTTGCAAATTAGAGCTTGACCACACTAAATAGGAGCAATTGTGTTTCTCACTTAGTTCAACTTCAACAAATTCTTTCCTAAAGCCACTAGGAAAAAAAACATACAATTTAATCAGCTTTGAATCTGTAATAGTTTTCAGAAATGAACTTGGTACATTTTTTAATTAGTTTTATCTGCACAACTGCTAGCTATTGCTTTGATTACTCAAGTTGCCAAGTGTTGCTGAGTGTGGGTGGGTACCTAGTTTCCTGGTATAAAGCAGTGTCTTCTCAATGGGTAACATAAATGAATCATTACCTGTGGGCCATTAATGCTTCACTGGTCACAATGACTTCTTTATAGGCATGCAAAGCAAGGTAGGTAAAATCAACAAATACAGGGCCAAGTCCATAGTAACTATTCTGTAGAGAATAGAGGTAATTATCTAGAAAATTCAGTACAACACATAAAATATTTAGGAAAAACTTGGGATTAAAAAACAACAACAACAGAAATTTCTTCCAGTTCCCAAAATTTGTCCCAAACTGTAATTAAATTGCATCTATACCCCATCATCCTTGCTTTAAGGTCAAGGACATTCTCTCAGTTGTGATTTGTATATCTGTGAATATATCATAACCCAGAAAGTATTAAGGGGGACTGGTAAATATCTGAAGTGGAAGTAGAATCTAGACATATTAACAAATATTTTCCACTGTTAATCACTAGCACACAGGACTTGAAGTTCAGATTATTGTATTCATTCTTGCTCTGTGATCTATCAATGTGAAAAACATGTAACAATATTCACTCTATGTTTATACAACTATAAAATAGGCCCTGATGTTTCCACCTCACTCTTATATTTTTTATAGAATGATTATATCCAAAGAGCACTAAACACAAAATCTTAATAGTGATAGGGCTGAAATATACATTTCTTATGTCACACTTTTATATTAATTTGAAGAGAGCTGACATTTTTACTATGTTGAGTCTTGCAATGCATGAACATGTGTTTCTCTGCATGTATTTATTTTTTTTTTATTTCTTTCCACAGTGGTGTCTAGTTTTCAGCATAAAAAAGATTGTTAGAGTTATACCCAAGTATTCAATTTGAGCAATTGTGTTACATCTTTAGTTTTAGAGTTCATGCACTAATTGTTAGTATACAGAAATATAATTGATTTTTGAACAGTTGTCTTTTATCTTTCAGAGTTGCTGAACTTGCTTGTAAGTTCTGTGAATTAATCTATAGATTTCTTAGTATTATCTATATGCACAATCATGTCATCTGCATTAGAGACAGCTTTACTTTTTCCTTTCGTATACTTATGCTTTTTATTTTCTGTTTCTTGCATTATCGCATGGGCAAAAACTCTGTTTTTTTTTTTTTTAAAGGTTTTATTTATTTATGTGACAGAGAGACAGCCAGCGAGAGAGGGAACACAAGCAGGGGGAGTGGGAGAGGAAGAAGCAGGCTCCCAGCGGAGGAGCCCGATATGGGACTCGATCCCGAATGCCGGGATCACGCCCTGAGCCGAAGGCAGCCGCCTAACGACTGCGCCACCCAGGCATCCCAAAAACTCTGTTTTTTTATGTTAAATAAGGGTGGTGAGAGCAGATGTTTTTGCCTTTTTCTCAATCTTAGAGAAAAGACATTCAGCCTTTCATCATTATATATAAGGATAGGTACAGGATTTTTTGGTAGATTTTCTTTATCAGGATGAGTTAGTTTCTCTCTTTTCCTATTTTGCTGAGACTTTTTCTTATGAATAGGCCTTGAATGGGTATCAATTTTTTTTTTTCTGCATTGAGAGTTTGGTCATGTAATTTTTATCCTTTTCCTCTTTCTCCTCTCCCTCCCTGAGGCTTTTTTTTAAATTTTGTCTCTGATATTCAAATGACAATTTCTATTGTTCTATCTTACACCTCATTATTTCATCAGTCCTTCTTTTGTCTTTTCTATTCTACTGACCCCATCCTTTGAATTTCTTACATCAATTATTGTTACATTTTAGTTCTAAAATTTCCATTTGGTTCATCTTTACACCTTTTATTTTGTTGATGTTTTCTATTTTTTACTGAGATTATATTTTTGTGTTTGTTTTAAATGTGTTTGTAATTGCTCATTGAGGCATTTTTATGATAGTTGTTTAAAAAAAGGTCAGGTATTTCTATTGTGTCTGTCATCTTCGTTTGGCATCTACTGATTACGTTTTTTCATCTGGTTTTAAACCTTTCTCGTTCTTGGTATAATAAGTGATTTTCCATCAAAGTCTTCATACTTTATATATTATATTATGATATTATGGATTTTATTTTAATGTTATATTTTGGCTGAATTGCTCCAGCCGGGTGAGGAATGGTCTACCTTTTCACTGTCATATGGTATAGAAGTTCACCTTCTTACTTGTCACCTTTTTTTTTTTTTTTTTTTAAGATTTTATTTATTTATTTGACAGAGAGAGACAGCCAGCGAGAGAGGGAACACAGCAGGGGGAGTGGGAGAGGAAGAAGCAGGCTCACAGCAGAGGAGCCTGATGTGGGACTCGATCCCGGTACGCCAGGATCACGCCCTGAGCCGAAGGCAGACGCTTTAACGACTGCGCCACCCAGGTGCCCCCATGTCACCTTTGACACCTTAAGCTTGTCACTGCTAGGTAGAGGTAAAATTCTGGCTCCTCCACTAAACCTTCACTGTAGTTCTCTGATGAGAAGAAGTGCCTTGTTATTGCTCTCTACATGATTTCCACTGATGCCATGAGGAAGTGATGATGATGGCCTCTTTATTACTGGGCTGTGATGAAAGACTTACCTATCCACTAGGCTTCCTCCAGCCTTCTTTTGTTATCGCAGTAAAGGGAGAGGAGTGCCTTACCTCTACTGGTTGGGGATAGAAGGCCAGGCACCCTACTCGGCCTTTTGTGATACCATATTGGGGCATTAAGTGTGACTCATCACAACTTGTCAATAGTGGATATCTATGATTCCCACTTTGCCTTCCCTGGCATGGGTAGGGGTTTACTGTGGTGGCTTTTGTTTTGTTTTGTTTTTTTGTTTTTTGAGTATAGTGGGGTAATTATCTAAAAGATTTTGTTTTGCCAAGATGCCCCTTTCACAATGTGTTGGCTGAAGAGAGAGGTTTTTGTTTAATCTTTCTGTCTGCATCTGCTGGCATTTTGGGGTTGCTAGTTTTTTTAGCTTCAAGCCTGAGATTATATGAGGCAAAAAATAAAACCTAGATAATTCACCACCATGTCATTTCCTCCATCCCATTTGCTCTAGCCCATCAGCCTTCTCTCCACCTTTCAGTCTTCTAAATGTTTTCTTTATGTGTCAGCATTACATTTGTTTAGTTACACTTTGGTTATACCAGTTGGTAGGAATAAAGAAAATTATGTCTATTCCATCTGGAATTCTGGAAGCAGAAAAACTGAGTTTCCCTTTTGGGGAGTAAACTCAAAGGTCATTAATGAGACACAGAAAAGTAGTGTCTCAATACTTATAATCATATCTAAGTTGTGACAAAAACAACATTTTCTAATATAAGTTGATGAAAAATATTAGGATCCAAGTATCCAGTGGGAAATAGGATTTGGGGAATGTAGCTATGTTGCCCTGAGAATGGAATAGGACATGAAATTTTCATTTGAATGCTATTTGCATATTAGTAATTGGCCAATTGTGGAAATCACTGAGATTGCTAAGGAAAAAAGAGAGCAAGAAAAGGAAGACAAAATACAGAACTTGAAGATAGCAGTGAAACGATGTGAGAAAAACAGTAGCAAAAGAGATTTACTATTTTTTCAAAATCTATGCAGTGTATTCTTATATTCTTCTCTAAACATAGTTTTGCAAGTACATACTAAAAATTGATAAGCACTCTTTATGATAAACTAGGATTTTTACTTCAAATAAGTGTGTATAACCTATTTCTCAATCCCTTTATATTATGATGCATCATTTAAGCATTTTGGTAATATGACATCCTGAGGGTGAAGGCAGGATAAATTTGTTCAAAATTTACTTCTTTATATTTTGAAAAATGAAATGTTTATTCCTCATATCCGTAGCAGATAAATACCCTTGATCTTGAAATCAACTGTAATTCTCCTAATACACAAATATAGTGAAATGAGAAACATGTTTACTTTTTTTTCTTTATGAAACTCCAGCATATTGGCCCTAAAGGCACACAATTTTATAAGCCAAAAAAGACAAAGAGAACAGGAGAGGGGATGACAGCAGATGAGAGAGGTCAATTTAATTATAGAAGAGTAAAGCAGTTTAGACCAGTAACTAATACAGAAGTACAAGGAACATTGAAACCTGAATGCTAAAGGGGACCCCAAAAAGAATCCAGCTGAACTGCACTGTGAAAATCCAGAAAGTTTCAATTATTAGAGTGATCAATACCTCAAGAGTCAAGGGTAAATGGTAGAGCTAAAAATGGGACAGTTAGTTAAAAGTCTGTTAGTCTATTCTAGAATTCCTACTCACTCCCAAAATATTCAGGCAATTACCACAGCCCAATCTAGGATAAATTTTCATGCTCTACCTCAGAAATTATCATATGCCCATGAGATTACCTAAAAGGAAGCCCTGTTTTTACCTAGTCTTATCCATGTACATAAAGCTCCAAATTATATTAAAAATCTCACCAGAAAGTTAAGGTTTTTTTATCATAAAAGTCAAGAATGAAACAAATAAACAAAAATAACAAAAATAACCAGAAGAAGCAGAAATATGTCAGCTAGCAAAAACTATATTTTATAGCTAATAGAGTAGATATATACACATACATGCACAGATATACATAATCACATGTATCATAGTAGAATTCCATATATGGAATATATGTATATATATGTATAAGCACACACATGATTCATATATACATTTGTAATGTAAATATTATTAAAAACAAATGTTTATATACATTTATGTTTATATAGAGGGATTTCATCTTCAGAGAGCTAACAGACCATATTGCATCCATAATATATGAACAAGATACCATAAAGTAGAAAACAGAACTTTCTAGTTCTGAAAATGAAACTGAAAGAAATATTATAGGGAAATTTTAACAAAATTCGTTAGAACAATTCAAAAAGAATATTCAGGAATCACCAGAGACATAAATGGAAAATAGATGAGAAAAGGAGCGAAAAGATAAGAAAATAAAAGAATAAGCTTTAAAAAGTTCCAATTTCCAACTAATTGAAGTTTAAAACAAAAACAAAGCACAAAAATGGAGGGGAAAATGATCAAAGAAATAATTCAAGAAAATTTCCAGGACTTTAAGATGCATTTTTTATGTCAAAGGACCCACAGAGTGAGCAGATCAGTAAATGCCAAAAGCTCACTCCAAGGGCACATTTCACTTCATTATGAAATCAAAACCCTGGAATAAAGATATGATCCTCAAAGTTTACAGAACAGAAAAGTAAAAAAAAAGAAAGAAAGAAAGAAAGAAAGAAAGAAAGAAAGAAAGGGGAAGGAAGGAGGGAAGGGAGGAAGGAAGGAAGGAAAAGAGGGAAGAAAAACAGAAATGTCATATAAAAAGAATCAAGAGGAAGAATGGCATCAATCTTTTATATATATATATATATATATATATATATACACACACACGCATATCTATAATCTATATATACATATATAGATTATATATATCTGTATATCTTGAAAACAGATCTATAATCTGACAGATCTTAAAGACAGATCTCTAATCTATGTAAAGATGGATAGATAGAGACATACATATGTACATACGTGCACACACACAGACATGGGAGATTTTAAAAAGTTTATCTCCCATATATCCTTACTCAGGAAGTTCCTATAGAAATTGTTCACTCCCCAAAACAGATTTGAGGATGGGGGAAAGATGAGGATGCAAGCGAAAGAGAAATGTAAGAATGACTTAACAGGGGATCCAAAACAAGATTGAAGCAAAAAGTGGCCATGTCTTACTGATTTTTTAAATACAGAATCAATAAAACACTTTAAAAGAGAAATAAATGGAGAAAGGGAAAGAGGAAGGAAGAAGGAAGGAAGGAAGGAAGGAAGGAAGGAAGGAAGGAAGGAAGGAAGGAAGGAAGGAAAAGAAAGAAAGAAAAAGAGCGAGAAAGACAGGAGGGAGGGAGAAAGGGAGGAATATGAGGGAAAGAGAAACAATATTTAACAAATTGTTAAATATATTGTAAATCACCCCTCACAGGATGATAGTTGTGCATCAGGGGTTAAGTATAATAAACATAAAAGTTATAAATGCAAGCCAGAAAAAGTCATAATAGTAAGCTTATACTTTATGATATATCATATGAATATATTTATGAGTTGAGTGGCTTAAGATAGGAAGTGCCTGACAAAGAAAAATCTTAGAAATTCTCTGTTTCAAAGGCATTTAGGCCTGCACTATTTTTTATATCTTGAGGCAAAAATGACTAACCTGGGTTGGAGCTACTTACATTCCAGGGTGTTGAGACATGTCAGTTTTCTTCAAACTCAGGTAACCATTACTCAAGGGGGTGCATGACAATTTTCTGTGCAATATCAGCCATGGATACTTTTGTTAAGTATTTAGTTCCAGATCATCAACTTTCAAATGTATTCTTTTCTAAATTGACCTGCCGAAAAGTTTGCAGTATTAGTTGTACTTTCCCACTTGCCTGCCACAATCCTTCTTTTTCCCTTTATAAAAGAAAGGCAAACCATTATGCATTACAAATTGTTAATATGGTTCATTGTCCTAATGTGTAAAAACAAACCTTCAAGACACCAAGCAAAGAGACAATTACACATCGCTGGTGCTGCTGTGAAAATTAATGGCAGGGTAACAAACGCTATTATCATTCAAGAGGGTTCTAATTCTTAAATTTCAACAAAATTGATTTCAACTTTTAAACTTTATTAAGTTGACAGATCGTAAATCATGAAAACCATTTTAGGACATATTACTCTTTTATTTTGACTATAAAATTCTGTTATAAAAATAATTAAATGACATCACTGTAAACATTTCAGCCCAGTACTATCTAACTTTATATTTGAAACATAGTTCTTAAAATTTTCATCAAAAGTTAGAAATAAAATTAATGGTAAAGCCTGAATCGCTTTATCAAAAGTAACATATATCCACAGATGATACGTAACCTATCTAGAAAAAAATAATTAAAAAGTTCTGGGGGGATGCATTTTCAACACAATGTTAATTGGTTCATGTTTTAAAAATACCTTTAGGTTTTATGTCTGGTAATGATGGAGTAGGTGTTCAAACCAGTTTTCTCTCATTTAACAACTAGACAAGGTGGACAAAATGTTTAATGTATCTTCTTGAAGAGACTGTTTGAAAGACGTTGCCAAGCAACCGGTGCTATGAGGACTTGTGAACCGAGGTCCAGGAAGGAAGAAAGTCCCAGAGAGGTGAGCTTAACTTTTAGGGTAGCTTCCAACTAGAAAAGAGTTATCTGTTGAAACGAAGGCTGTGTGAGAAACTCTAAGAAGCTGAGAAGAGCTTTTAATAGACTTGCTGGATTGAGGGGACAAAATTGAGATTCCAGGGCCTGACAAGGAAAATTTCATTATTAATAGCGCTCTCTTGAATCTCATCTTCTCTTGAACTCTTAATTCTCTTTTTTATATCTGAATACAGTGTTGTCAACATAAAATAAAGGAGCAAGATAGGGCAACTCAGGACACCATATGCTGAGGAGAAATGGGAAAGGTAAATACATGGGTAAATCTAAATCAGGGGCGCGTGGGTGGCACAGCGGTTGGGCGTCTGCCTTCCGCTCAGGGCGTGATCCCGGCATCATGGGATCGAGCCCCACATAGGGCTCCTCCGCTATGAGCCTGCTTCTTCCTCTCCCAATCCCCCTGCTTGTGTTCCCTCTCTCGCTGGCTGTCTCTATCTCTGTCAAATAAATAAATAAAATCTTTAAAAAAAAATAAAAAAATTAAAAAAAATCTAAATTAATATGTACTTCATAAAAAATAATAATACAAAGAGTATTAAAATAAAGATTCAACATATATGTCAACAACAATATAAAATATTTGCCAATATTGACCATGTGTTAGGTCACAAAGCAGAATCTCGACAAATGCCGAAGTTTGAATCGTAGTAAAAATGTCCCGCACATATTTTTTAGTAAGGAAATTGTGTAGTAATTTTCAAATGCTTTGTGTTAAAACTCAATATTGTTTCAGACACAAAATGAGTATAAAATCTCATTCTAGTCAGTAGGCAAATAATATAACCCGAAAAATGAAAAAAAAAACCAATGGATATTTATCTTTACTAAAGATATATCACTGTTCCTACTTTTAGATATGGAATAAAAGTTTCTCTGATGGCGGCCCCTGGGTGGCTCAGTCAGTTAGGCATTCAACTCTTGATTTCAGCTCAGGTCATGATCTCAGGGATGTGAGATTGAGCAACCCCCCTCCCCATCCCTCTGTGTTGGACTCTGTGCTGGGTACAGAGCCTATTTAGGATTCTCTCTCCTTATCTCTCTCTATCTGCCCCTCATCCCTTCCTTCTCTTAAAAAAAAAAAAAGGTTTCTTTGACAATCGTTTCTTTCTATATATTTCAGTCTATTTATAAACAAGCCTGTATTTTTTGATACTGGATAAACTAATCCGGAATTATAAATCTATATCAAAAGAAACATCTGAAAATTATTCTTAATTTTTTTCCTTCATTAATTTGAAGCACCAATTCTCCAGGTTTTTATCTCATTCCAAGACAAACCACACTTAGAAAAAATAACAGTGAGCAAGCTAACCTTATTATCTATGATAATTAGGTATTTTATATGTTTAAAATTTGTGATACAAACTTTGGGAGGGATATTATCTAAATCCAATGAGTATTAGCTTGTCCAAATTAGAAGCTGGCCTTGTTTCCCATTAAAGACTTAGGGGAAACCAGATGAACAGAATGCCAAAAAGAAATTAGATCAATCAAATTCCAAAAGTGGGATTTATGAAATTTGAGATCAGTGTTTACAAAAAGTCTCAGGGTACTTTATTATTAAATCTTAATTTCTAAAATGTAATTAAGTATCTTCACAAATTATATTAAAGAGAAAAAGCAAAAAATTTAGTGAGAACCACTTGGTTGGTATTAAATGATAAACAGAGATGTAACTAACATACTGGGTTAAAGTTGCTTTGAGAAGAAGAATACACATTATTTAAATGTGATCTCTTTAAGAATAAAACTTACCTCTCTCACCTTTCTTATAGGATGCAATATCATTCATGACCCTGTAGAAATACTTGTTTTGACAAGTTATGCTAACTGGTCCTGGGAGGGTTTGACAACTCTGATTGACTTCCCTCCTCCTATCCCAATTATTATTAAAATACTTTGGTCTTTGTTCTACTCTACTTACTAGATATATATAACTGCTCTTTGTAACTTTCACACCACCCTGTCTTTCTGAGACTAGTCTACCTAGAACTGAACCATGGAAGTCATATGTACGTGAATAACAATATTTGAAATAATTTCTACGATATAGGGAGGACCAACACTGCCACACATTTATAAGATACTTCGTGTGAATTCAGCATATCCTCATGGCAGAACTGTAGTGGCTATGATTTCCATTTACAAAACCTAAAACTTACAACAAGCAGGTCAATTGCTCAATATCATGCAGCTGCTGTGGAAAGTGGCATTTGAATATTTCTTATCCATCCCCACGTTCATAAAACTTCATAGAAGTGCCTGGCTGGCTCAGTCCGTAGAGCACGTGACTCTTGATCCCCACATTGAGTGTAGAGATTACTTAAAAATAAAAATCTTAAAAAAAAAAAAAAAACTGCATAGGAAGCCTATACTCTACTATGTGACCTCGTCTCTCTGGATGCAGCAACTGAGTTGGGGATGAATATACACATCCACACATATATATACATACAGTTGACCCTTGCACAACACCGGTTTGAACTGCATGGATCCACTTGATGTGCAGATTTTTCATAAGACAGTACAGTAAATGTATTGTCCTTACTTTTATAACATTTTCTTCTCCCTAGGTTATTTTACTGTAAGAATACAGTAAATAATACATATACACAATGTGGTAATCAACTGTTTATGTTTTCAGTAAGGCTTCTAGTCAACAGTAGGCTATTAATAGCTAAGCTTTTGAGTCAAAATTTACATCTGAATTTTCTACTGTCATGGCCCCTACCCCTTGCATTGTTCAAGGATTAACTGCATATGCAAACAAGTAGCTTCTAAGGTGAACTGTCACAAAGTATCTGCTGAACAAGAGTGGTCTTAACTGGACAATGACTATCAGAAGTAATCAATTCCTTTCTTTGATGGATTTTGATTTTTTTTAAATATCCAATTCAGAGACCACAACAGGAAATTCGAATATGTATATATTTGCCAGGTGGTTGAGGTGGTTTAAAATGGAGGCCTTTTATTTCCTCTCTAAATTAGGAAGCACAATAACTTGCAAAAAATAAAGTGGTTGGGTCAGATATTTGAAAGAGAAAATATTTTAAAATAGCACAAAGACTGAGAGAGTAAACCAATTTAAAGAAATCTTACGGAATTGCTGAGCAGTTTAATGGTCTTTGTTAAATACAATGAGGATAACTTTACAGATGCCTTGTTAAATGATCATCTTTGGTAATCCTTGGTGAATCAGACACAAGTGTGGACAAAATGGAAGTAGGGAATCCTCTAGAATTGGGGTTTTAGCCTTATAGGAAGGATGGACTAATAGAAACAGGGATTTAACACATTGACTAAATAATAAATGAAATTATGGACAACTTAATATAAGCATAATTCAACAATATATAGTTGTAGGATCTAAAAATTAGAAATTGTTTTCCTCTGGAAATAAAATGAGTTTGATTTCTTCTTGTATGAAAGGAGTAAGGAATTAGAGAGCAATGGATGACAAAAATCATATGTCTTCAGCTTCCTTTGCTCCCTATCAAATGCCTTGTTCCATAATACCAAGGTGTTAACACTGACTCCAGTACTTTCCATAAAGATGGGATTCTTCAAGTTTCTGAATGTTTCTAGGCCCCAGAATTGGTGTGAATGTATCAACCATGTGGTTACTCCCTCCAAGCCTTTCAGCTAATTCTGTGCAAGCTGTTTGACCTGTAACCAGAAGTAGGTAGAGTGCTTACATCCATTATAGTTTCCCCCAGGGTATAATATGTGGCTCCAGGTGATATTCTGTCAATTTTTTTTTACTTCCTTAGCATGATAATATATATTTTTCTTTGTATTTTATAGCAACGTGGTAAGTAAGGAAGTTTAGGAATGAGGTTTAAAGAACTTAGATATTTCTCATAGATTTTTTTTCAGCAAAGAAGTCATATATGTTGGTTAACTTTGTTAAAAAACAATTGACGATAATCACAGTCACTTAACCTCATTTGAACGAGAGGGAAAAATCATTACATGTTTATGTCAAGTGATATTAAACCCATGTGAGAATTTGTTCAAGGGTGTTCTAAAACAGAATTGAAGAAAAAAGTGCCTGATAAGCAGGAAAAGCACAAAGAGGTTAATGGACTGGATGCTCCCAAGAAGTCAAAGATGGGTGATCCTCTAGTTTTTGAGAAAATAGTCTCTTGGGACCTGAGAGTGTCTGATGTCAGAGCTGGAACATTTTTAAGTGATTACAACTTAGAGAATGTGAATATGGGAGTTGATGGCAGAAGTTGAAAAAGGAAAATTTATTGAGGTCAAAGAGCTGAGAGGCCAGGGTTTGAAAGGATCATCCATGTCTTGAATTTATCTAGACCTACAGCAGTTCTTAAGACGAAAAATAATGAAGCCAATGTCTTCATTTAGTAAATGAACACATGCATGAAATAATGAATGAATAGTACTGTCACAGTCTGAAACTCCAACTAGGCTGATATCTGTTGAATATATCTACTTTTTTACTTATTGAGTAACAAATATCATTAATCATCTGAATGATTCTAATAGCCTCCTAAATGGACTATGTTCTGATTTTTAGCTCTTTTCTTACAAGATGACTTCCTGCTTTCAAAATATAGAACACAATGCCTCCACAATCTAGTTCCAATTTAATTTTCCATTATTGTAGTCCTCCTTTCCTATCTTCTATTAAACATCCATCACTTGCTCTTCTCAGTGGACCACATACATTTTATGCACTTTATTTTTTTAAAGATTTTATGTATTTATTTATTTATTTGACAGAGAGAGAGATCACAAGTAAGCAGAGAGGCAGGCAGAGGGAGAGGGAGAAGCAGGCTTCCCACTGAGCAGAGAGCCTGATGCGGGGCTCCATCCCAGAACCCTGGGATCATGACCTGAGCTGAAGGCAGATGCTTAACCTACTGAGCCACCCAGGAGCCCCATTTTATGCATTTTACAGCATCTACTTTTTTTTTGTCCTTGCTGTATCCTCGGAACATCCCTCTACATGCATCCATCTTTCATTCAAAAATATATATTGGTGAGGGGCGCCTGGGTGGCACAGCGGTTAAGCGTCTGCCTTCGGCTCAGGGCGTGATCCCAGCGTTATGGGATCGAGCCCCACATCAGGCTCCTCCGCTATGAGCCTGCTTCTTCCTCTCCCACCCCCCCTGCTTGTGTTCCCTCTCTCGCTGGCTGTCTCTATCTCTGTCAAATAAATAAATAAAATCTTTAAAAATATATATATATATGGGCTCCTGGCTGGCTTAGTCGGTAGAGCAATTGACTCATGATCTCAGGGTGGTGAGTTTAAGCCCCACCCATGTTGAGCACAGAGATTTATCTATCTATCTATGTATCTATGTATCTATCTAGATATAGATATGACATTCAAGTGCTCAATGACAAAGATAAGTTAGTTAACAAGACACATATTTCCCAAGAAGTAAGTAAATAAACCAATGGACAGAAAAATCATTAATTATGATAGGACCTAGCAAAAAAAGAAAAGAAGAAAAACAACACATACTTTTTCTTTTTTTTTTTTTTGGAAGTAGAGACCTAGAGACCTGATTTTGGTAGAATTTTAGGAAAAAACTTTTCACAGAAAATGGCTTTGCTGAAATGTGAAATTAAAGAAATTTAAAAAGTGAAAATTAGGGTTATGGAAGGCCAATGAAGCCTCGAGGAAGAGGATCTGAAAAGTCTCTGACGACCAAACTGGCAACAGATCAGTTCAGGAGATAAGCCGAGTTAAGATAAGACAGTTGGATTTATTAAAACTGAAATAGGAAGCCTGTGAGGTGATTTAACAAGTGGCATGATCTGATTTACTCTTTTGCTCACATTCCCTAAAGAGTACAGAATGGATTGATAAATGCAGGAAATGTAAGGCCAGCAGTAACAGTGAAATGAGGACACGCTCACTGTGGAGAGAATAGGCACGTGTTCTGAAGTGCTCCTCGGTAGTGCTTGCTGTTGGTTGATATGCAGAGGGTTAAAAAAGGAAAGAATCAAAGATATGTACGTTCTGACTTGAGCAGCCGAGTAACTAGTGGTGCCATTTAGTGAGAAAGTAAAACGGACGGAGGGAATCTGTTGGAGCTATAGTAAATCAAAGGCTTGGCTTTGGACCTGTTAAGTTTGAGATGTCTGTGAGATATTCAACAAGATGTCTCATGTAAGAATTGGGCACACAGGTCTGAAGCCTGGAGGAAACACTGGCTTTAGATATGGATGTGGATATGGATATAGATATAACTCAAGACGTAGAATAAGGTATGTGTGTATACATACACACATATACATAGACTTTCATGTAAAAGTACCTACATATATATAAGTATGTATGTGTATATATACTCTATATCTGTATGAAGATATGCATGTACATATGCATGTATGTATAATGTGTATGTATGTACTTTGTGAACACAATGTCACCATCCAGATGATACTCGTGTCCATAATCATGCATGATATTACCTCTTATATTTGTATATTCCTACAATATTTCCACGTCTGTACTACCACTGCCCATTGTAACATTTTTACAGCACTAATAGTTTACCTCATATATAGTTTTTTGTATATATTTGTTATCTCACATGGTAACACACTTCTTTGTGAAAATTTGTTTTATTATTTTTTCCATATCTTCTATATTGCTTAAGTTGTGTGGGGGCTCCTGGATGATGCAGTTGGTTGAGTGTCCGACTCTTGATTTCAGCTCAGGTCATGATCTCAGGGTTCTGGGATGGAGCTCCACATCAGGCTTCCTGCTCAGCAGGAAATCTGCTTGTCTCCCTCTCCCTCTTCCTCTCCTTCCCTCCCTGCCCCACCCCCTCAAATAAATAAATCTTTTAAAAAATTTGTGTGTGCATGTGTTTTCTGTACTATATATAATTGAATTAAGTTTCATGAAATTTTCATTTTTGAGCTCTTCTGTCCAATAGTGTATACCTTTTCTGCTACATTTGTTAAACATTGTTTTCTTTATATTAATTTATCCAATGCAGCCATAAATGTGGGCAATCTGGACACACACTGTAATAATAAGATTTTTGGTGAAAGCCTAAAAAAGCCCTTGTGATTTTTGCTACAATAAAAATAACCACTGTTTCATTCACTGTTTTAGAGTTGCAGAAGAGGGAATAGGAAGTTTAACCACATCGTGCAAATCAAAAGATAGAATTATTGGCCTAGGTTATGCAGTCTAACCCATGGGGTGGGGTGAAATAAACATTATGTTTCTGAAGTAGTTAGATTAGCAATAAAACAGAAGTTGTAAGTGCTTTCTTAGGGTAATATGCACATGTTTTCACCTTCTACCTAAAAGTCTCTCTCCAGGACCAAGAAAAGTCTTATATTCTTTCTGTGTTTTTGTCGACATCCAATCTCCTTGCGTTCCACCCTCCTTGTTCATCATTTAGTTTCTCTTATTTTAGAAATTCTCATACTTGTCTATTCCCTTGGAAGGCTGTTTTTAATATTAAGTGTGAGTGTATTTTCATATATTCAAGTTGCTTTCATCAGGTTTGTAATTATGTGACATGTAGAGTTGGATCATGCTTTTTCAATCAATTAAATACTTATCTTTAAATTACGTAGAACGTCACTGCCTTGGTAAATGCCCACGAGAAAAAAATTTTTTAAGAAGGAAGAAAAGAAAAGCAGAGGTTCACACCTTCAGTATCAAAAAGATATAACAAACTGAGCATGAAACTACTTATCTAAAAAAAAAAAATAGAAATGTAATGATTTAAGAGAGATGATAATTAATTGAAAATAACCCCTCCCATACTTTACATAACATAAGCACTAAAGTAAAAGCTTACAAAATATCTCTATACTCATGCCAAGTGCTGGAATTATTTGAATTAGTTCAGCCATGTTCATGCATCCTACTTTCCAAATTAAGGCATAACATATTCTCTGAACTTTTCCATAAATGGAATAATGAGCACCAAAAGCATGTGCATAAAAATAACAGACGTGGGCTGCTTTCTTTTCTGGTTAATATCACCTGTGGATGTGTCACACACTGTGTATTTAAAAGGATCTAAAAAGAGTGGTTATTCAAACAGGAAATGAAACCACTGTTACTAAGACATGAGCTTGCTTGCTCTATTGCTCAGCATTAAAAAAGAAAGAACAAAAGAACGAAAGAAAGTAAAGGAAAGAAAAGACAAGGTTAAAAAGGATGGCATGGTGAGGTAATGTTGGTCAGTCTCCTGGAAAATAGAATTATTTCTAGTTGTTAAACTCTGATAAAATAAAGATTTCAGTGATAGGAAAATAACATTTAGTCCCAGAATTCACAGGCTGAATTTTCTATATGGAGATACTTTGTAGCATTTCCTTTTTAAAATTTTTGCATCTTCTGAAAATGATGGCAACAATTGGCTGTGTGTGTGTGTGTGTGTGTGTGTGTGTGTGTTTGACATTTTTCTTACTTCATAAAAATAGAGATAAAATATCATTCTATTGAGTTCTTGGATGTGATAATAGCTAAGATCCATGAAAAATCATAGTAATTCTAAAATTTAATTTTAGACTTTTTATAAAATAATTTGTATTTGTAACAGCTATTCAAGTAACAGGTTTTCAGTAAAGTTAAAGTATAAGAAAAAAATTTTAAACTACTGAAATGACCAGAAAGATATAATTGATCAAATGAATATAAAACCTGGTATTTTCTTTTTTTTTTTCATTAAAGATTG
The DNA here is from genome assembly GCF_023065955.2 of Ursus arctos. Taxonomy (NCBI): domain Eukaryota; kingdom Metazoa; phylum Chordata; class Mammalia; order Carnivora; family Ursidae; genus Ursus; species Ursus arctos. The sequence goes on from NW_026622775.1 coordinate 25,395,619, forward strand.
TTTTTCCCTGAAAACCTGTTATGCTTCAAATACAATGATTATATCATACTGAATATTGCTAGAAATAATCATAATTTCAACTAAGAAGAAAAATACATGTGGTTCTCTATGGTGTTTAGGATATTTGGGGAAATATTCTTTGTCCTTAAATTTGCATCTATTTTGAATTATGCAGTGTAAGTGAGATAGAAATCAAGATTTGATCTCTTATTTCTTCCTTGACCACTTTTATCAGATGCCATACTTCAAAAGAGAATCTAAAACGTGTCCTTCATGAGTCTGTCCCCTCTCAGATGTCACCCTATTCCGTTTTGTTATTATACCCAGAGCAATGTTTCTCTTTCATTAGTAATTTGCATTTGGCACTCTCTCAGACATTGATTTTCACCTCTGTTCCCTATACAGTAGTAAGACCTGGATGTCTAAGTTGTGTTTGATATTTCATTTGGGAGTTCTTATATTCTTTCATTGCCACTAAAATCTATTTTTAAGAGGACTAGAGTTAATTCATCAGAGTAAGTCTAAGATCGTTAATGCTTTAAAAGTACCGTGGTAGTTAAGTTGGCTTATGAAATAAAAGGGGGTTACCCAATCTTTTTGGTTAATAAAACATCATCATCACATATCACAGAAAGGTTAAAAATTATATTTATATGAAATTTGTAGAAAATTACAGAATAAAGGAATAAAAATTCAACTCTGAAAAGTTATTTTTCCTTTAAAGAATAGCTTTCTTCATTTGTAAGAGCTAACAAAAAGTTTAATACATTGAAAATGAGCATGAGACAATGAATATTAATCCATGTTTAATCTGTATAGATCTACACATTATTAAAGCACATCTAACAAGTTTTCATAAAGATTTCAGTGGTCATTACACACAATGTATCACACAGGAGATTGAAAAGAGTTATAGCATTTATCTCCCTAACTTCTGCAAAGAGACATATATGCTAATTTCTAAGGCAAAACCAAAGAGGGGCGCCTGGGTAGCGCAGTCCTTAAAGCGTCTGCCTTCGGCTCAGGGCGTGATCCTGGGCATTCCGGGATCGAGTCCCGCATCGGGCTCCTCTGCTGGGAGCCTGCTTCTTCCTCTCCCACTCCCCCTGCTGTGTTCCCTCTCTCGCTGGCTGTCTCTCTGTCACATAAATAAATAAAATCTTTAAAAAAAAAATGTTTAAAAAAAAAAAACAAAGAACCACTTATTTTATGAGTCAGACTTTAAAGCAATTCTTTTCATTTCTATTATGGATAATTTAATCGACTCAGATTTAAGTGTGCAGACTTCCAACATTTATTTTAAAATGTATATTCAAAAGGCTCAGAGTTGATTTATAAGAAACAGTTTGGAAGCAAACACTGATGTTAGGAAGGACTGTTACCTCCTCTTAAAGGCTGCCAAAGGTAAGACTAAATAAACTAGGTAAGATTAGAGACAGAATGCTTTTGGAATAGATGTTTTGGAATGATGTTTATATGTGTACATCTCAGTCACAACACTACTTCTACCTGCTTGGTAGAAACATGCAAATAAAAGTATAAAACACAAACAAACTTAAAAAAAAGACCTGAATAAAATGGCATACAGTTCTGATTTCGATTAGAGTCCCTAATGAGGCTCATTACAACCCTAACTGCATTTTAATGCTGAAATATAATGCCTCTATTCATCATCAGAATGGAATACGGATGCTGACAATTGACGAAACTTAATAATAGAAGAGTTCACAAAATTCAAAACTCCCTGTGTATATTTTCAGCTTGAGAGCAAATGTGTGATGGATGTTGATCAGCTCTCAGAAAAGTGAAATGACACTTCTGAAAGAGGAAATAAGATAAAGTGCTGTAAAAAGGTTAAGCAGCCTCACTCATTTCGGCACATAGGCACAAGACAGAGGGAAAGACTTTCTGACAGAACTAAAAAGACTAAAGGGCTTTCTTATTAGATTATTTTTCATTTGGGGGTGGTTATTGTAAACCAAGTTTTAATAGTTCTAAATTCTCGGTCACTTCCTAATCTCTATTAGAAGGCAGCTCTGTTTGTAGTTTTGTGTCTTGTGTGTATGCATGTGTGTGGTTCTTCGATTTGTTGAGAAAAATGAGCTCATTTGTTTTTATAAAGGATCTTACGTTTAGAGGTAGACTTCAGACAGGTGGACCAGTATCATTCTCGGGCCAAGAGAAATCAAAAGGTTAGGAAAGTTGAGCTGTTCCGTGGGGATAATCCATTCGTACTCTCTCTAACAACTGAATTGTTTTGGAGATTCTATTACCGGGATGAAAGATACCACATTTTGATTCTGCTACTATTAAGAAGTGAAAATTTCAAGTTTTGTTTATACTTGATAAATGTTCACAATAGACAATTCTGTAAATGTAGAAGCTATTAAGAGCAAAATAAACGTCAGTCACGATGTCATTTACAGAGGTAACCCTTGCTGAGATGTAGAGTGTGTCCCACCATCGTCCTCAGTTTGGGGACGATTTCTCCTTTCTATTCCTAGTGGTTTTTCCTCAACATTACATCATGAGCATATTTTTTCCTGCTAATGCACTAATTTCAAAAAAGCCTCAGCTATTATTTGTAACAATATATCCTAGTGAATGTTACCCTAGGGTAAACTTATCCAAGGATGAGAATGGTCCTAGTGAAACTAACATTAACATTCAAAATGTAAAATAGTGTTTCTCAATATTTGTCTTTGTCAAGATGGTGACTGATATGTCACAGAGCCCAGAAACTGGCAGAGACTGGGAGGTCTTTGGAAGCTTTAAAAAACTGCCCTGTGAAAATATCTTGGCTTGGTCCTTTTTTGCAGGGTAATTTCATCACTACTCTAATGTTTTTCTGTGCAAAGTTGACTGTATAAGTTCTTTTGTGGAATAATTTTGAGAAACGCCTTTTTCCCTAGGAAATCATTCATTTCATCTAGGTTTTTAAAACTATTTGAATAGTCCTGCAAAGTAGCCTCTTGTGATTTTTTTTTAATTTTCTCTGTTTAAACGGTCATTTTCCGTTTGCCATTGCTTTACTCTCTGTCTCTCTTTTTCTATATCTCTGTCTGTCTATCTGTATCTCTCTATGTTTTGATCAACTTAAATAGTGATTTGGTTAAAAAAATAAGATTTTAATATATAGATTTGTTCTTTTTACATTCTCTAGCATATTAATTTCTGCTTTTTTCTTTATCATTCTCTTTCTTGTTCTTTCTTCCAATTTACCTTGCTGTTCTATGTTGAGTTTTTTAAGCTGAGAATTTAATTTACTCATTTTCATTTTTTTGTCCTTTTATTTTTAATAACATACATACAGCTCTCAATTATCCTCTGCTCACTGTTTTAAATCCCATAAATTCTTCTGCTTTCATCATGCTGATATTTCAGTTATATTTTTCCTTTCATCCAAGAATTTTTTAATAGAATCCATTTTTACTTTTTTTAAAATATTTTATTTATTTATTTGATAGAGAGAGAGCACGAGCAGGGGGAGGGACAAAGGGAGAGGGACAAGCAGACTCCCTGCTGAGGAGGGAGCCCAAAGTGGGGCTCCTCCCAGGACCCTGAGATCATGACCCGAGCTGAAGGCAGACACTTAACCATCTAAGCCACGCAGGCATCCCTAATCCATTTCTATTTTTGATTTGGCTCTTTCCCATTGTTATTATTTCATGGTTTATCAGTATTTTGTAATCCTTCCAGTGACATATTTAGGTTATAAAAGACTAGGACCCTTCATTTCTAATAATTTATAAGACCATCATCAATGACAGAGGAAATTCAAATAGCTTTTGCTCATGAAATCATTTTGAGTGACTCCAATGTTCAAATGCTTGGCTTGCTTTGGGAAGGGATTGCTATTTTCCTTTTTACTAGCAGTGTTTTTAATAAAAGGTAACCATTTGGTTCTAATCCTTTTTGTTGTTTCTAATATTTTTCTTTATAAAAGATTTATTAATTCCTAATACTTTAACATCCCACAAGCAGTTCTCAGATTATATTTATATTTATATATTTTATTTATATTTTATAATATATGTTTATATACTTATAATATACATTTATATTTTTAAAAATTTTTTTGCAGCCTGGCCCAGGATTCCAACTGCTTTCCTTTCATCTTTCAATCTGCCACCATGCATGTTGTGTCTTAGAATTCTATCCCTAAAAAGTAGCTTCTGTTTCACTCCAGACACTAGTACACATGTTATTTTAATTTCAATGATTTTACTAGTAAGAAATTTGGAGAAACATAGTTATAAAATAACAAACCTTGATCCATTATGAAGCTTGAAGAAATGTTATAAATATCCTCTTTTTTTTTTTTTTACTATTTTTTTCTTTTCTTTTTTTTTTTAAGATTTTATTTGTTCGAGAGAGAAAGTGCATGTGCACACGTATGCATACGGGGTGGAGGGTGAGGGGGTTGGTAGAGGCAGAGGGAGAGGGAGAGGGAGAAGCAGACTCCCTGCTGAGCAGTGAGCCAGTCATCACCTCACCAGACACAAAGGCTCCATCCCAGCACCCTGAGATCATGACCTGTGCCAAAGGCAGACACTTTACCAGCTGAACCACACAGGTGCCTCAATATCTCCTTTTCTTTTTCCATATCTGTACAAAAATTTTCCACGTTTTTATTAAAAGGCATCCTGAACCCATGAGCGGGCCCACCACTTGTACCTCCCCCATCCCATGCAGTAATGGGGGATTCAGTTCTACACCACAGATAGACTCAAACTTACAGAGTGTAACAAGGTCTGATAGCAAACCTCTGTTTGTTGAATATTTTGTTTGGTTTTTACCTTTGTCTGTAAAGATACTATAGCTGTAAACATCCATTCTATACCATTTTTTTTTGAGCAATAAATTCACTTGCACTGCAAAGTAATATAATATAGCAACTGGAGGTAAAAAGCACTTTAGTTGAAGTGATGGTTTTAAATTAGTTTAAAAAGCATTGATTAAATTTTATTCAGCTATAGAAACATATTTTAGTTTTCTTGGCCTAAGGAATATATATGTCTACCTTATGCTTATAATAACAGATTTTTTCACCATTTGCCAAGTTACTAAAAAATATGTTTAATCACTAAAAAATACACAGCAGGCATTTAACAAATAAATTGCTATTAATAAAATGATATTAAAGGCAGTATTTTTTAAAATGTTACCTGTAAATTAAAGTGGCATATCCTGAAGTAATATCCAAGAAGGCAAATGATTCCATTAATCTCATTAGGAAAATATGAAATATATATTGCTTAATGAGAAAATAGAACACTAATTTACTTCTGTAGGTTCCTTTATTTCCTGGATAAAAAAAATTGTGAACCTTGAAAAAACAAACAAACAAATAAACAAAAACTGCTAGGTAAAACAATTAGAGGAATTATATATGAAAGCAAAGTTAGCATTTTGTATTAGAATCACCAGCCGTTATTTAAGAAAAGTCCCTTAAGATTCATAACCTCTTAAAGTTTGTTATTTCAAGGTAACACTTTTTTTTTCCAGAACAGATTGTTCTACCAATTTTATCCATATTCTCAGTAAACTTATTTCAATAAACATGTTTTTACTTCTTTATCTTCTTTGCCTAATTACCTTCAGATTTTAAGAGAGATCTGTAATATAGAGCTTGATAATATACTCCAGATGTCTTCCATCTGACGATATTGTTCTGAATGTATAAGAGACTTAACAGTTCTCTGTTACCCCTCAAAGAGCCATTTCATAAAGTGAAGTACTCACTCTCCTATCATACAATGACCATAGATTGGAAGGAACTTTATTCATAATAATATGTTATCTGCATGTTTATCTTTATACCTATTTATTTCCATGATCCTGTAAAATTCTTCTCTGCACAAAATAACATAAAAATAAAACAATGATGTTCAGAAAATAGATAGAACATGAAATAGATTGTTAACTTGTTAAATTAATTAAACAAGGAGGCTTTGATGTCAGGGTAGCCTACATGAGCAAACTAAAACCTAAGCCTCTGAAAACTTCAAGGTTAGAAAACGGAAACCTAAGGAGAACTAATCACAAACAGCCAACAAGACTTTAAGCTATAGGCTGATCAACCATTTTCTTACTTTTCTTCCAAACTTTCTGTATAAAAGTCTCTCTCTCGGAGCTCCAGTTGATGGAACCTTCCTAACCATATATGGTTTGGCACTGCTAGATTAGAATCAATTTTTGTTGGAAGTCTTAAAATGTGTAATATGCTTCAGGTTCTCTTTAATAACTCCAAACCACTTCTGCCTTAAGATCAACACAAGCTTAAATTTCAAACATTCAATTAAATAAAGATACGCAAATTCAAGGGTCAAACTATAGTGGGCATACCATTGCCAAAAATACACGATCGCATGCACATTCTGTCCACACAATGTATTAAATAATAAGCCTCATTCTGGGTATTGTCCATTTCCAATGGTTCATTATTAAATCAGAGAATGCAAAGAAAATATCCCCCATCTTCCAAAGTAATATCTCTATCAATCCTACAAAGATACTTGCAATATTTCCCTGAGGTCATTGAGGCACCTTTTGGTAAACATCTCATATACTCCCTTATACCTCTGAGTAGGGATCCTGATGAGCCTCCAGGAAAACAGGTTTTTAGAAACTAAGGAAATAAATGCCAAGCCATAAGAAAAGATAAGAAATATATTTTTGCCAAATTGAGCTTACATTTTAATAACACATTTTACATCACATTTGGTATCCAGCAACTTTTAGTGAGGCTCTATATTCTTATGCAGATTATGTAAAAATGCTACTTGCATAACATTCTGGAAAGGAGATTTAGAAAGTGTTATCTTCTAAAGATCATTTAAATATAAGACTATGGGGCAATTATCCGTGGATGCTTAAAACATCAGATGGTGGGAAAATCACCTCATCCTGTTCAATGGGAGCAATCTGGAAGCAAGTAGTGTGTATTGTAATTGTTTTATTATTTTGAGTTAAGAAGAAAATGCTTACCAGAATCTGATTACCTGCCTAAACCTATAGAACCAGTTTTCAAGGGAGGAAAAAAACAAAAACAAAAACAAAAGCCTTGCCAATTGTTGCCTATTAGTCAAGGAAATGCTTACATTCAGTTTGTGTATGATGTTTGAAGACATATTAAAATTAAAACCTTGAAGATTCTTGACATACTTTTTAAGATTCAAAGATGACATGAAAGAAGGCTCGGAAGAAACTCCTGTTGCATCCACTAAACATCTGAACATCAGACTTTAGAAAGAAAAGAAAAAAAGGGATTTTATTCTCAAGCTGCTGTATTTTTTAAATAACTTACGAATACCAAATGGAAAACATTTTTGCAATATTTCACACTTTGCAGACCAATCAAATACATCAGAATAGAATAAGAAGAATAAAAGGAAGAACGGACTTCCAAAAAAGGCCCCTCTTTAGATTATATACTCATAATTCCGGTTTGGATTCTGCTTCTTGTCTCAGCTCCCTAAATGAACCTGGAACAAATGTGAAAATGCATGCTCAGGGGTTGGAAAAGGTCACTGCCATGTTTGTTCACTCAGCACATACTTGGCTGACCGTCAGGTGCCTGGCATCCTTCTTAGGCCTGTAGATAGAGCAGAAAACTCTTACGGAGCTTACATTCGAAGAGGTTTGGTGTCCGGTGTTATTTTTGCCTCTTAACCTATCTGACCCTGACTTCTTTTATTTCCATTTGATTCTGTTGTTTCTTTTTGTATCATTGTTCTAACCAAGAAGCCAGTGTGGACTTACTATCTTGGTATATCATCAGCAAACTTGATGAAAGTAACAGAGTTCTACTTCTTTTTAGGCTTTCTGCCTGATAGGAAGATGTTCGGCAATGCACTTAATTATCCTAAATGGTGTTATCTATTTCTCATTCTTTTTTAAGACCTGGAAATTATATGTATTCATTAAACTCAGGCTCTGAGTACTTGTAGCAGTCTGACATGCTCCATACTATTTAAAAAGGAGGTTTAAGAGCAGCAATCTGCTTGGCAGGGTTAGCCAGGGGACTTGCATTTAACTTTAAGTACATTTCTTAGTGTCAAGATAATATGCGTGGTCACATAGCACCAGCACCATTTTATGTAAATATAATGTACTGTTTATTACAGAAATTTACGGGCAGACATAAAATGAGTAAGATTTGCTGAGACGACAGAAAGGAAGAAAGAAGGAGTGGACGATTCCCAGTTAAGAGAGTGGATGTCTAGAGGGATGGTGTTGCCATCAATTGTGACAAGAAAGACACCGTCAAGTTTGGTGGGGAGGAGGGAGAAATTAAGATTTTGGTTTGGATTTCAAACATGTTAAGTTGGAATAACCTATTTAGAACTCCAAATGAAATTATCAGCTTGGGAGTTAGTGGGAAATACCCAGATTTTATAAACAGTGAGGTCTCATCAACATAGAGACGGCATTTAGAGTTATGAAGGAGGTTCGCTAAGAAGAGCATTGAGACAGGAATGGTCATCAGACCACTCAACTGCTTAGAAGGTGGGAAACTGAGAGAAACTGGCACAAGGAGAATGAGAACAGAGGGTTGCTGTGATGGAGGAAACCCAGGAGGTTGAGAGGTCGGAAAGGCCAGGCGAAGAACTGTTGGAACAAGGAAAGAGTGATCCACTGAGTCAAATACTGCTAAGTCAAATGGGAACAGAGAACTCATCACTGGAGTTGGCAGAGTGGAGCTTTTTGCTAACCCTGCCAAGAATATTTACATATGTTTAGGGATAAAAGCCTGATTCAAGTGGGTTTAAAAAAGAAGAAAAGGAAAATCGAAACCAGCAAGTATAAACAACCCTTTCTCGAATTTGCACCAAAGGGGGGCTAGAGAGAAACAGGGAAGTCATTTATACACAATCTGTTCTTCCTCTGCAAATGAGTCAATAAGAGTTGTTTCCTGGGCATAATATTCTATAATATTTTTAAATATGCCCGAGAATAGTATTCTGTACTTTTTTTTCCTACTGAACTCACTCCATCTTTTATTACAGGAAAAAAAAATCTTTCTTTCTAAAACGAATGTGACTATTTTATTTGGGCTTGATGTTAAGTGCAACATTCAAAGCCAGGTGGACTGCTGTCTCCAAGAAACCGCTATGTTTTACAATCTCAAGCCACCCAAGTGTGTGAATTTTGGGGAAAAAAAAATGTACTTAACCTTTCTGTGCTTCATTTTCCTAATTTTCAAAAAACTGCTGATAAAATTACTTGCACAAAATAGTATGTAAATATCATATCAGTTATTTGGCATCCATACAATCTTTCAAGAATTCTAATGTTGCAAAAACACTTATTTTTCTCTTCTGCTACTTTTTATTTCCTCTGAGTCTTTTCAATGCTTAATTTGAAGGAAGAGTTTCCTATTCAAAACTTTAAGAAATCAATTACATAACTGGGATTTCAATTTCTAAGTCAACTCAGCAATTGTAAAGGAGTTGAATTTGGAAATAAGCTTGACATTCAAACCTCATAGTATTGGTTCTATTGCTGCTCAGCACAGGGATGTAATCCGCACAAAAATACTATTTGATCCGAGATAAAGAAAAAAAAAAGGTAATGGATTGCCCCTCCACACGAAACGGTAAAACAGAGTTCTGGGTTGCTGCCATTCAAATGAATAGAAACCGGCAGCAATTCTAACACCTATCCAGTTTCAATTTTGTAACATCTGCAGGCATCATTCTGGAAATGGTAAACATTTTAATGGTCAGGCCCTGTCCACTTATGCATTACTATTTCCAGCATTATCCCCTATTTCTATCTGGAGAGAGAAACTAAAAGGTGACAGATTGCTGTGAATGAAATGAATGGAGATCCATTTGCATTCATTTCAGCAACAGCACACTCCTACTTCCCCATTCCTTTGTTGTCCTTGGAGATCTCCCTTACTGCTTTGGAAAATTCAAGAGCCAGACACTACATTTTGATAATGCAGTTGGAACCCCAAGCATCAGCACCTGAATTGATTGAAGAGCATCAAACAACTTTATAATTACAGTCCATCTCTTCCTTTTAAATACAAATCCATTCTGATTGAATTAAGATTGAGGCAGCACATTCTCTGAAAATTGAATTCTTATAATTTAAAAACTTGTAAGTGTCCAGTGCACACCCACAAACGTTCAGAAAGGAAATAGCACATTATTCACTTTATTTAAATTTGAAATTCGATTAACCAAAACCCTTGCAGTTTGTTTGGATCCCCTGTGTTACAAAGAAAGGCTGATTTCAGTCATTTAGTAACCACCGCAGAAGTGTCCTTTTTGGAAGATAATCAATGTATGTACTGGAGGCATGAATATGATAGTGCAGCTTAGATGTATATGTGCTTATTCTGTTTTCATGCGCGGGCTAAAAAAGAAGCAGCAGGAGTATTTTACTATTTCTTTTTTTTTTTTTTTTAAGATTTTATTTATTTATTCGACAGAGATAGAGACAGCCAGCGAGAGAGGGAACACAAGCAGGGGGAGTGGGAGAGGAAGAAGCAGGCTCCTAGCGGAGGAGCCTGATGTGGGGCTCGATCCCAGAACGCTGGGACCACGCCCTGAGCCGAAGGCAGACGCTTAACCGCTGTGCCACCCAGGCGCCCCAAGCAGCAGGAGTATTTTACTATTTCTAAATGTACCTTCAAACAGATCAAATTTTATCCTGGATTGTACTGTGCGGAGCATCTCATCTCATTTATTTGACCAAATAAAGGTGAACTATTCCCAGAAAACAAAGCTAAATATAACACTACTTATTAGCATGCCAGATCAGGGGGTGCCTGGGAGCTCAGTTGGTATTCTACTCTTGACTTCAGCTCAGGTCAGGATCTCAGGGTTGTGAGATCAAGCCCCGTATCAGGGCTCTGTGCCGGGTTTGGAGCCGGCTTAAGATTCTCTCTCTCCCTCTGCCCCTCCCAGCCCCTCCCAGGAGCACTCTAAATTTCTAAAAAATTTTAAAAATTAAAATAGTAATAATAAAAAATAATAATGTCGGATCACAAAGTTACAGCTGAAATTGTTCTCTGAAGGAAATTCCTTTACAATTTTGGAAAAAAGGTTTACTCTATGTGCTATCTAAATTCTAGCAAATAATCATTTAAGGAAGGAATAAACATACATGTAGAGGATTAATTGGGAGATTATTTATAACCAAAATGAAAACATAAAAGATCAGTTTTAGTGGTACATTTCCCCCCCTTTTTTTTTTTTTAACCTTTCGGCCTTCTAAGAGAAATATGTATTCCCCGCCAAAAACAAAGTTGTTGGAAGGAAACATTAGAAAAGGGGCGCCTGGGTGGCTCAGTCCTTAAGTGTCTGCCTTCAGCTCAGGTCATGCTCTCAAGCCCGGCATCAGGCTCCCTGCTCAGCGGGAAGCCTGCTTCTCCCTCTCCCACTCCCCCTGCTTAAGTTCCCTTTCTTGATGCCTCTCTCTGTCAAATAAATAAATAAAATCTTAAAAAATAAAAAAGAAAAGAAAACTAATAGCAGCTAACATTGAAATAGCCCTGGAATCTCTGTATTTTGCAGTATAAAGACCAAGTAAGTAATTTTGTAATATATTTATATCATGATTAGTAAATTTGCTAACTATGTAAGTATTCCCGTTGATTTGCTAATATGTTCATGGTATCTAAAATCGGAGGTCCAGGTATAAAAGTGACAGAGCATTTAACTTAAAGGTGGAGTAACTGTGCTTCTACTATGTTGTATCCGTATTTGCATTTTGAAGTATCGCATTACAGTAAACTTTAGTATGAAAGTATTGCATTTACAGTAAACTAAGATTTGACGCTACTAAGATTTTGAATTTAAGTAATTAACACAGTTCAGACCAGAAGTTTTTCCTTTGCATGAGAAAAATCATGCCCAACATTTTGCCTCCAAACATCACAAATTCTTAGTGATGACTTTTTTATTTTCAATAAGCTTTTTCCTTGGGTTTATTTGAAGTTGTCGTGGGTATATTACTTGAGCAGGAAAAGTTGGAAAATTGTAAAGAGCAAATAAATCTTCTCTACTTTCTACTTTTCTAAAACAAACAAACCAAAAAAAAAAAAAAAAGAAAGAAAGAAAAACCCAAAAAAACCTCTCATAATGCCCTAAACTGTCAATTCAGATTATAAGCAACATTTTTCTTTTTATACAACTCTGGGAATTCACAACCAAACAAATCAGGAAAAGGAAACGCAGCAGTAGCCTCTTTTGTGGCAGCTTTCAGTTATTTGAGCGTTTAGATTGATTGGTGGAATTGCAATAGTGTCATTTATTCAGTCTGTGTGTGGATAAAATATGAAACAAGGCCAATAAATTCTGTTTTGAATAAATACGTGGTAAGGCTTCTATTATAGCTAAAAATAGATTATCCCTTCAATTTGCATTTAGTTATATATAAAAATGTGTGCTTCATTCAGTCCATGCTTTAACTTAGAATATGTCAAGATTTGGTACCCATGAAAATGTTGGGGTTCGGAGCCGATGGCCAAGAAAGAATTCTTGAGATGTCTTTGGTGCAAAAAGGTGGTTTCATTAAAGCACAGACACAAGACCCGTGGGCACAAAGAGCTGCACTGGGGTTATGAGGAGTGGCTCATTATAAACTTTCAAGTTGGAAGGGGTTAGGAATAGCGTAAGCCTCTCTGGTATTTTGGAAACAAGGTTTCCAGGATCCTGATGGAGCTAACTATTGTTAGGAAAGGTCATTTATTACTGTTTAGGAAAAACTCAGTAATGAGACCCTTCAGATGTGTATCAGTGGGCCATATGTTTGGGGAATGATTGCCAATATGTATCTTGGGTGGGAGTAGAGATGAAGTTTCCAAAGGAATGTTTCTATGTTCAACTAGATTTATAGTATTAGGGGGGGCAGGGGTCAGGATAATGTTAAGCTAAGACTGCCTTTTGCCCATCAGCAAAGTGTCAACATTGAGGCAGCTGAGATCGCACAGGAAGGTCACTCTACTTGTTTCAAGGGCTTTCAATGGGCTGTAGGCAGCAAGGAAGTTTAATTTTTTCTTTTGCCTTTATTTCCCACATCACCCAGACTAGCTTTTTTTCATGTTATAGAATTAAAAATAATGCACTCTCAAAAGCTGAGTTTAAATTGTTTTTAAATGATCCAGCCCACACGAATCTAATTTCACTTTTAAAAAAACTATTGTTCCAGGGGCTCCTGGGTGGCTCAGTTGGTGAACATTTGACTCTCGGTTTTGGCTCTGATTATGATCTTGGGGTCCTGAGATCAAGCCCCACATCAGAATCCATGCTCAGCACAGAGCCTGCTTGTCCCTCTCCCTCCCCTCATACTCCTCCCACAGCACTCGCTCTCTTTCTCTCTCAAATTAATAAATAAATAAAATCTTAAAAAAAAAACCAAAAAACTGTATTGTTCCTGCCATCCTCCTATACCTAAGATGTCCTGAAGTATCCAGACTTTCGCATGTAGTTTGACAGACACATTTTCAACTAAGTAGTTAAGATAATTCCTATGCCAGACAATAGTTCCCAAGCATGCTATACAATTTTCTTCAAAATATATTTTATTTTTCTTATATATGATGAAGCAAAATAATCTTTAAAATAAAAAAAAATGATGCAATGATGTAATAAGTTACTACCTTAACTGAGAAGCTCAAAAATGAGATATGGAACAAAAAATTCCAACTGTTTCTCAAGCTTTTTAGACCAGTAATTAGCCTCCTTGGCTGCCCATAAGAATCACCTGGGGATTTTTAAAAACGACCGATGACCATCATCATCCCAGAACAACAAAATCAGAATCTCTAGATATGTAGCATGAGAATTATAATATTTAAAAAATTCACCCAGGTAATTGTAACTACCAGCTTGGAAAACCACTGCCTCAAAGAAAGAGGGATGGGATAGATTTGCTTTCCCAACCAAGACATCACTTGTATAGAGGTATGATTTAGCAGCCAATCATGGAAAACTTGAATAATCAGTCAATAAGCCAAGGATCTAGAAGAATAGAGGGAAAATTATTTTTCCTACCCTACACGAGTTGTCATGTAGAGAACTATGGGAAATTTCAAAGCAAAAGGTAGGGCTTGCTCATTGACATGCTCAATGTAGAGGTGTTTTTAAATGAACTATGGTGGCACTTTGCATGAGTAGAAATCAGTTGGGTGTCATAAAATGATAAAAAACTTAACAATGCATAACTTTCACTTAATATGAAACTGTAACTTAAAAAGAATTTTGAAATTCATGCTTTTTTTTTTAATTTAAAATGGGAATCCTCTGTCTTATATTCATGAAGGGTAGAGTGGCTCCATGGTTTTCAAAAATATACTGTAATGTAAGGCCATCCACTGATTTTTTTGTTAGTTTTGTTGTTAAGCACACTCATTATGTTGTTGTTGTTGTTGTTTGTTCCTTAGAGATTTATTTATTTATTTTAGAGAGATGCCAGGACCCTGGGATCATCACCTGAGCCAGAGGGAAGGATCGAAGGATAGAATCTCTGGCAGATTCCCCACTAAGTGAGGAGCCCAACTAGGGGCTCCATGTGGGGCTGAATCGCACGATCCTGAGATCATGACCTGTGCCAAAACCAAGAGTCAGATGGCCAACTGACTGAGTCACCAAGGCACCCCCCATTATATTTTAAGAAAGGAATTCCTACAGTGAGCTGAATTTACTTTGCTTTTTCTATCTATTGGTCTTAATTCTACTGCTTCTACAACTTTAATAGATATGTTCTAATATGAAGGTAAATGGTAATGTAATTCATATAACAAACAAAATGCCATGTGTGTGAGTTGTGGGGGAAGAAATCAATTAATTTTGTTAGATGTTCTAAAATTTAGATCCTGCAATTTATCATCAGGTGCATGTTGTCTCTGAGGTGCCTTCTGATCACTTTTTTTTTCATCTAATACTGATGCCACCTGACTTTTATCCAAGATCATCTGTACATTTAATTTGATTTAGTCAGATGCTTTGGGCACTGCTGTTTTCTATATTTGCCTGGATATCTAGCTTCTTTGGATCAGTATCAAAGTTAAACTACAATTTCAGTTTATTCCAAAATAACCTTCATGAACTCTTATCCTAGTTACTCCTGCAATCTCACCAATCAGAATCAAACAAGCCCTACATTTCTCCTGATTATGAATTTCTTTATGTAGCCTCAAGCTTCCCTAGGAACTCCCCAGGTGTCGTCCTCAGTCAAACTTTCTTTCTGGGCAGACATCAACAGAGTGCTAATCTGTAAGTACCTCTTTTCCTGCCCCTGACTACCATCAGGTGAACATAGGTGATAATTCTTTCGCAGTTATCTAACATCTTGCTACTCAGTGTTCTTTCTGGAACAGGAATATTTATAACATCTAAGAGCTTGTTAAAAATTCAGAATCTCAGGTCCCACCCAAGACCTGCTGAATCACTGTCCTCATTTTAACAAGACAACCAGGTGATTTTTTTTAAAGATTTTATTTATCTATTTGAGACAGAGAGAGAGCTAAGAGAGAGAGAGAGAGAGCCTGCGCATGAGCAGGGGGGAGGGGTAGAGGGAGAGGGAGAAGCAGACTCCTCGCTGACTGGTGAGCCCAACGCTGGGCTGGATTCCAGGACTCTGATCATGACTGAAGCCAAAGACAGACGCTTAACTGAGTGAGCCACCCAGGTGCCCCTGAGCAGGTGAATTTTATGCACATTAAAGTTTGGGAAGCTCTCATCTTTGGGGAATACCATGTTTCTCTGCAACTCAGCACCTCCTTGAGATATCTCTCCTAATTCTATTGGCAGTCATTTGGTTACAGTTCATCTGTAACCTCACATCAAAGATACAACTATTCCAAATTCTTGGTTCTCAAATATTTGAAAAAATTACCAAATCTCCTTTATTCTCTTCTCAGTTCAAACTTGTCTGATTCCTTCAACATTTGTCTCATATAAGTGTGTCCAGACATCTTCCAAACTCAACCATTTTGGAACATCTATTTGATGATTTCTAACCTGTCAATATCTACAGCAATTTCAAGTTTCTTTTTTGCAAACTTCACAGGAAAAAAGAAAAAGAAAAGAAAAAGAAAACACTGAGAGGGAAATGCAAATGCGAGACAGGCATGACCAATTATACATTACCAGTGGGCTCATGTCTTAATAAAGTTGAGAAATCAATTCAATTTTTAGCTTTTCTCAGAGAAGTGTTGTCCAACAAGATACAGAATGATAAATGTTGACCTCTTAAAATCAGTAAGGTATAAAGTGTAACAAAAATTATTAATATAACCACGTGTTTAAGTAGATCTCTATCAATGAATCACAGTGATGGGATTATTCTGACATTAACTGCAGGAGTGAAAAATTAGGTCATTAGTTAAAATCAAATGCAAATATTGTCAGATTCTGGAACATTTCTTTTTAAACATTAAAAAGACATTTTCAATTTGCAGAGATATACGCACATCAATTTTAAAATATATCTCTATGGCAAATAAAGTTTTTTTCATAAAAATAGACCAGTATTTGGAATCCTGAAATAGATATTTTAAGCATTTGAAGCATACATGGCTATATTTCAAAACAAGAGAAAAATTTCCTAAGATGAAATTTTTACTTATTTATTTTTAAATATTTATTTATTTATTTATTTGAGACAGAGAGAGAAAGGGAGAGAGCAGGGGGAGGCACAGAGGGAGAGGAAGAGAATCTTCAAGCAGATTCCCCGCTGAGGGCAGAGCCAGACATGGGGCTCCATCCCAGGATCCCAAGATCATGATCTGAGCCAAAATCAAAAGTCAGATGCTTAACCAACTGAGCTACCCAGGCACCCCTAAGATGAAATCTTTAAATAAGAGCTATTTTCCTATGAAAATTTATAATTAAGTATTTTCTATATATGTGCTTGATTAATCATAACAAGCCAATAAAACTGAAATATTCCTGATTCCAAAGATACCTCCTTTTTGTGAAATATTGACATATTTTAAATGGTAAGTCTTTGGATATTAGAAATTGAATTTATATTTTAAAAGATTTAAAATCTATGTATTTTTCACAAACACATAATCCTGAAAACCAAATAAGGTAAGTGAGTTGTTTGCTTCTAAGATATGGTTAAACTTCATCACCAGCAACGTACAGAGAAATGACAAATTTTGAACACTTGTCTAATGGGTAAGATAATGTGATGAATAAGAACCCAAAATGTTGGCCATGGAATGTATTTAGTGGACTTCACTCTATAATCAATGGTGAGTCATAGAGGTTACTGAGAAGAGAAATTATGTGATCAAGGTTTTGAAAAGTTAACTATGAAGAAAAAGATGAAAAGACTTTTAAATTATTCAGACCCAAAAAGACTTGTCAAGAGATGGCTGTAATTATCCAGAAGAAAAAACTACTCTTTTTTTAAATATTTCCCTGGTTATGAATTTTTCTAATGATTCAATTCTCTTCCAAAGTCGCATTATTCCTATCCTACTGCTTTTTAAAGTGCATTCCTTAACTACCCCAATGTCCCTATAGTGACATGATTGTTATGACTCATAACTTGGTGCCAAAATCTTCACTGAAAGCTATGACTGATCAAGCCTTGTAATTTCTATTTGAATTTAATTTTCTTAAAAAATTAGGATGTTCTGATGATTCCCACGTATTCAATCTCACTATGATGGGCATGATGTTTCCCAGTTGAATATTTGTATAGAATTATTCTAATGAATTAAATTCAATTTAGTTGTGAAAAGGAATAAATGAAGAAAATCAGTTCATTAATTGAAAGAAAGAAAGAAAGAAAGAAAGAAAGAAAGAAAGAAAGAAAGAAAGAAAGAGTATCTATGCCAGAAACAATAAAAGGAAATGTAACAGAAAATGAGAACAATAAGATATAAAAACATGACCGTTGGCTTTATTGAATGTAACAATTAGTGAGGGAGCAAAGCTGGAAAATAGACAATTAGAAATGTTTAATAATTGCTATAATCAATGAGAAACATAAGAAGGGAACTTAAGCAGTGAGAAAGTGCTTTAACGGCAATTTCTAAGGGAGGTAACATGCAGGGTGAGGCTTCTGCAATGAGAAGGAATTTATGTGACTTTTTTCAGTCTGATTATTTCTGATACTCAAAAACTGCAAGATTTATTTAGGGGTTTAAGGAGGCAAGTTCCTCTTTTTCTTTATCATCATAAAATTTCTCAATTCTACAGTCTTCAAATGTACCAAATGGGTTAGTGATAGGGTTAAGAATGATTGTATAAGTGGGTTCCTGGGTGGCTTAGTAAATTAAGCATCTGACTCTTGATTTCAGCTCAGGTCATAATCTCAGGGCCATGGGATTGAGCCCCAAGTCAGGCTCTGCGATCTGCCCCTCCCCCCAACTCTCTCTTTCTAAAAAAAAAAAAGAAAAAGAATGATTGTATAAGAAATGTTATGGGATGCATGTTACATATAGTAGATATTATGGGTTGTTGCTCTGAATCCTCAAAATACTATTTATGAGTCAAGTATATTGTTGGTTACCTAAACCAGTTGCATCAGAACAGATTTTTTTCCTTTCATTTTCACAATAAATCTGAGTAATTTCAAGAGACTTTTTGGTTCACGGAAACAGCGGTGGGGTGATGTGATCTATGACTCTTTAGGTTTAGTTAGTTTCATATACGAAAAAATAAAGTCAAATATCATTTACATTTTTAAACATTTTATTAATCCAATGAATGAAAAGATCTGTGTTTTTTAAAGTTTAGCCTTGTGGTAAGTTAAAGGAATTTAGGGCTGATCAAAGTAAAAGGTGACAATACACATCATGAGCTTTCTTTGGAGGCAGCTTTGAGAGGCTGCATGTGAGGGTCAATCCCTGACAACCTGTGACCTTCTAGAGGCAACAACTTGAGCCACCACCAACCAGAAGGGAAAGAAGGCAGAGAGGGCTCTGGGAATTGGATGGGGTGGGGATAACACAGGGAGGTCACATGTCCTGATGATGTTGATTAGTCAGTGGCATGCGGGCTTTCTTGGCCCCAGGGTTTGTCTTCTCTATGAGTAGCATGTGTTGGGTATAGTTTGTGGGGCTTGCAAAGCAGGAAGGCTTTAATGTCTGAACACCTGCTTATTTCAGATGTATTTAAAGCAACTGGATGTGTAAACATTTGAGTTTGGGCTTTTGAGCTAATAGTTTCAGTCTGCCTTGAAGAAGTAATAATATGGGGCCAACATACAGCATCCATCTTTAACCCATTTATATAATAGTCAGATAAAGTGTTGGCAAATATTTAACATTGCTTTTTCAAATAAGTGAGCAGCTTAGTTTACTAAACTAAGTGGAAAATTTACTTAGTAGGGAAACCTATCATTGATAATAACATTCATTTTGTGACTTAACTTTTTAAAAGCACACCAAATACCGTACCTTCGTTTCAGTCTCACTGAGTTTCCAACTTATTTTTTTTGTTTATTTCTTTTTAATCTCACAGAGTTAAAAAGATCTGCCTACTATAAATGCAAAATTCATAAACATAAGAATAATTTAGCAAAATGATTTTGGAAAGATCATTTTACCATTGTTCATCTATAAAGTAGGTAGATACTTGATCTCTAAGGACCCTTCCAAACTTAGATACTATGATTAATATTTTAATATTGTCTTCACCGATACAAGAATCCTAATGTTACATTTACCTTATTAATATGCTTAATAAACCCTTTCATACATAGATAATAAAATATTAACTCTCGATTTAGTTCAAGCTGGTTTAATTAAAGGAAATAATGGAAACATTTCTATAAAATGCCAGGTAAAAAGTGGATTCACAATGCACATAAAAGTGTAGACATTTCTATTTGGAACAAGATGCAAAGGCAAGATCATTAATTTGACTGAACACCTTCTATTTGCCAAGAATTTTTCAATATTGTTTTGTTACAACAGTCTTCTTTGTAGATAGCACCTCCAGTTTCAGGGATGAGGAAACAAAATCTCTAATTAATCAACAATTTACTCAAGGTGATTTAGTTTTTAAATAACATAGTCTGTATTCAAGTATCTCTTTATTAAAACCTCATAATTTGATACATTATTATGGATTCTCAATTCTGGATATTCAATTAATATTTGTTGCTTCATCTTATATTTTAAATATTCCTAACATTGAATATTAAGTGCTTTCCATCTAAATATAGCCCCTAATGCTTTCTAAATTTCATATAGACCCAAATGTGTTTCATTATACTCACTTTTGAAATCATGCAATTATAAAAGAAGAGATGTGATTCATAGATTTATTCTATTAAAGCTTAAGAGACTAGTGTAGCTGTTCGAAATAATAAAATAAAGGCCATTTCATATATACTTCCAGAGTTTAAAAAGTAAAGGAAAATTAGTTTAATTTTAGTTGGAAAAACAGAGAAGTGTGGGGTGCCTGGGTGGCTCAGCTGGTTAAGTGAAAGGCTCTTGATTTTGGTTCAGGTCATGATCTCAGGGTCGTGCTATTTAGCCTCACGTGGGGCTCTGTTCTGGGCATGGAGCCTGCTTAAGATTCTGTCTCTCCCTCTTCTCCTGCCCGCCCCCCAAAAAAAAGGAAAAAAAAAAAAGGGAAAAAGAAAACAGGGAAGTGATAACGTCCCTGTCTATATTTTCTTATATCCCTAATTTATGAAACACAAGAACGTGTACATAATCGCACACAGGACATATATACGGCCCTAGTCTCATGACTGTGATATCATATTATGGCTATTACAAAAATGACATACACTTTAAATAAGTAATAATTATGTGACAGAAGTCAAAGTAAGACTAGCGATACCTCTAATTTTGTATCATGTGGCATCACATCTTAAGAAAGTTGAGCTTCTCTTACCTTGACAAGGAATGACAAGAATAAGGAAATCTTATTGTACTATCATTGTTTCCTTTTTAAACAACTAAATAAAAGTCCACCAAAAATTAAAAATATCAATTAAAATGTGATGTAGCATTAAAACCACCCACTGTCCTTTATTCAAACCGTTACTCTAATACTTTGGGTCTTCTATGATTAACCGCCCAAAACGGGACACTTTTGAGAGGGAGAGTGGAGGTTCACTTATTCTGATTGAATTAACAAGGGCCTTCCTAGGAAAGTGGGGAAATACATTCACCCTAATTATTTTAATATCCGATTTTTGTACAGAGGTGTTACAAAAGTATTTCTTGCTCATATGCACACAAAAAGTATACTTTATTCCTTTGTGATATCGTTTGCTACATAAGTCTTTAGGGAGAATGTGGAAGTGAAGATTGCAGCCATTCACTTTATATAAAATTGGGTATTTGCAAAAGTCACTATAGATACGGATTCTTAAAATTTCTTATTTCAAGAAAAACTATATGACCCCCTGGGTAATATTTTTTCCTTAACTACGAGTCACAAGGGTGTTTTTTTTTTTTATTCTTTTGTTTAAACAGAAGCTGTTCATCAGAAGCATAAGTTCTAAACCCCCAAAACAGAGAAAAACAGGCTCTGAACTTCCCAGTACTGATGTTTTCTTAAATATATTTCTTATTTTGATTTTTGTATTATATTCATTAATCACACTTATCCAATCTTTTTTACTAGAATTTATCTACCTTGTGGCAAGAACTGTGTCTTATTCTTTGATTCTCTGAAGCCTTTTCTACATCTTGACTATGATATGCATGGAATAAACATTTTCTCACTTGAAAATGGATTGATTCCAGTATTATTACTCAGGTTCTATCAAGGTCACAAGTTATAATCAATATACACTGTTTAAAAAAAAAATTCCAGTTTAGTTTATTATATTTCTTAATTCTCTTTGAAAATCTACATTTGTTGTATATATAATTTGTCTTCATCTAGCCATTTCAAAATTCATATTGAGAAAAAGAAATGTAAGACATGGTTAATCGTTAGCAATAGATTCTCAAATGAAAGCTATATCTTAAATACAATTTATATTTATAAATAATCATAATTGTTATAAAAAGTGTATGTTGTATCACAAGCGTCAGCAAATGTTTCCTGTAAAGGACCAGATAGTAACTATTTGTGGGTTTGCAAGCCATACATTCTTCATAGTAGCTCCTAAATTCTGTGGTTATACCATGGAAGCAACCAAAGAAAAAAATAAATGACTGTGGCTGTATTCCAGTAAATGTTTATTTATGACACTGAGATTTATAGTTCATATAATTTTTACATACCATGAAATAATATTCTTCTCATTTTTTTACACATGTGAAAGCAAGAGCTTTCAGGTCATATGATAATAGGCAGCCAGCAGGATTTGATCTATGGGCCATAGATATAATCCCTGTTGTATTAGCAAATATCATTCACTTTTAGTCACACCCACATTCACAACCAAAGATACCTACAATTCTTCTAGCTGACACTCAATTATGAAGGACAAATATCTTATTTTTATTTCATTTTCAACATTGCATGAAAGTTGAGATTGAATAAAACTGAATTACACGAAATAAGTTTAGTACACTAAAAAATACACTCAATTACACTCAATATATGTATAAATAAATGGAATTAAAAACATCTAACACTGGCATGCAAACATATGTGCACATATATCAATGCAGTCTTGGTGGACAAAAATTGGAATGCATAGTATCTTTAACTGAATTCAATCCAAAATGTAAATCCATCTTCCAACCCATAAAATGAATCTTATGAAAGGATTTTTTATTCATTCTAGCTCAATTGGGAATGAAATTTAAAAAAAAAGCCTGCAAAGATTAGTTATCATATTATAACAGGATGCACTGATATTATTTTCCACTTCTCAAAGATATTATTCATTTCAGCCTACTAAAAGAAAAAGCCAGAGTAATTATTTTTTATGCACAGAAGGAATTGTGAATTTTAACATGGATTCTTTTCCTAAATTGCCTAAAATTTTCTCTTTCTCCTATTTATGTTTGACACTAGCAAAGCCTCTAGCCAAATTTAATAAAAATCGCAACGTAATAATTAAAGCTGAACAGAAAATTGAATACTTAGGTCAATTATTACTTACATTTGTCTCACATCTAACCACTTTAAGAATGAAGAAGTACGGAGTCCACAATTAATCCCGATATGTATATTTAGTAATTCTCTTCAAGAACATATAAACTGAGGCATTAGACAAATTTTCCCTTTTGTCCTGTGGGATCTTGATTTTGAATGGCTTGTGATTTTGATCATGACTGCCATGTATGAACTTTGATGTTCTTTGATGCTTTTTTTTTCCTGAGGTTCTTTTCTGGGTTGCTTCATTCGTTCTGTACTACACATTTAACTGTTTAATTCTAAATTATCTCTGACCTTTTTTTTTTTCCTTGTTCTTCTTGATTTGGGGATGGTGTTTTCACTCTATCCATAAAAACAAATCATTTTGACATGGTCAATTTGGGACAATTATAAAGGCAGTGAGAACATTTTCTTATGTCTAAGTATATTTTAATTGCCTAATAATGTATTTAACAGAAAACCTTGGCTCACTTCAAAGCCATTTCAAAATTTATCCACTTTCGTATTTAAAAGGAATGAACCAAAGTTGAGAAATGAATACTCATGTCAGGCAAACAGTTCAACAGACTGAGGTATACTTAAATCAAGGTATGTTATGCAACACTAAACAAAAACACAGAAACACCTACTGATGACTCCTAAAGTTTCTAGTATTTTTCATATGGAAATACTGTGAGAAAAACAAGATGCAAATAAAGTATGTATCATAAGAATTTCATTTAGTTAAACACAAATTACAATCTTTATGTATTATGTAAAATGTGATTTTCCCACAAAAATATTTGGTAGCTGGTGAAGAATAATTATGGTTGAGGTCTAAATTGGAGACTTTGGATATCAAGTAGAAACAATAATTACAAACATAGGGGAGGAAAAATCAAAGACATGAGAATTAAGAATTGTAGAGAAAAAAATAAGAGAAATGACAGATAAATCCAGGAAATACACAAATAACAGGAGGAGAAAAAGAAATGAATGGAAATGAGACAATAATTATTCCAACAAAAGGAAAATAATATCCCCAAGATAAATAAGGATCTGAATATGCAAATGATGCCCTTATGCTGAGTAGAATTGATGACAAAACAGTACCAACTTTAAGAAATTCAAAAATTAAAAGAAAATTTTAAAGCCTCTCACTCAGAAAAAACAAGCTACTTCATAAGTGAATGTGGTTTCTTTTCACCAACACTGGAACCCAAAAGACGGCAAATAATATTTACCACTACCTAAAGAAACGAGTTGCCCCACAGAATCCTATGTGCAACAATGATGTCACTTATTTAACAAAGTGAAAGAAGTTTACTTGTATAAACAAAGAAAATTTATCATTCACTCTGAGAAAAATACTTGAAAAAGGATCTAGCAAGCAAGAAAAGAACCAAAAGAACACCTCCAAAAAGGGAAAGTGCAGAGAAGAGAAATCTAGTGACCAAAGTGAAGTTATTTACTCAGTTTATAATAATCCTTTTATAAGAAAGCTGCTGTAGCAAACAGGGATGATTCTACCTGAGTAATTCTATTTGAATTTACCTCATCACCAGCAATTGACCAAAGCATGGCCATGTGACAAATGGCTTTATCTCTATGAAATTTGTGTAGTAATTCTTTCCATGGAAATTTGGAATTGGAATTCAGAAAAGCAAATAAATTACTGTCAGTACAAGTGAAGGGGGTTAAACTGGGAGCTTTGCAGTGGCCATATGCTCTTTGAACACTAAAAAAATCCAGAAGTAAAGGGGAAAAGGGGGTGGGGACCATACACAAATGAAAAATGGCATTTCAAGCTTCTATTTGTTCAACTTTTACTTGGATTCTATTTAACATTTAAAATCACTTAAAGAGCTAGCTTTTGCTTAAGCAACATTGAAATGGATTTTTAAGGTTTGCAACCTAGAGAACCTGGTTTAAAACCAGTGTCCAGCCCATATTCTGTGATACATATGCTAAACCAAGTGGAGATTTAAGTACTCAGAATATGTATAAGATCAGAGAAATGCCTATGCCCTCAGTAAAGGTATGTAGTATAGGAGTGAAGTACTGCAATAAGAAGCAAAAATATAATAATGCAGGATAGAATGGACATATTTTGGAAAACTAAAGAAGAAAGGGAACTCATTCAGTTAGAGAGATTATGAAAGACTCCTGAGCTGACACTTGAACTGCTTGTTTGAGCATAAGTGGCATTTAACCAAGTCCAGAATGTGGGAGAAAGTCATACTAGACAGCAGAAACTTGTATAAACGCCCAGAGGAGTATGAGGGAAGGTCATTCTCAAGCATCTATAAATAATCAAAAAGTGTTGGGAGAAGAGGGAGGCATAATGGAAAAAGGAATATAAATAAGACAGGCAACAAATTATACTCAACCTTTACCTGAGTGTGATGGGAAGCCACAGAAAGATTTAAAGCTGGGTGAAATGATAAATTTTAAATTTTAGAGGAACACTCTGGAAGCTCTTTGGAGGATACGGATTGGCCAAGAAAGTAAGTGAAGAGATATGTGGAAGCTATTTGAAACTTCTATTAGAAACAGGGTAAATAGCTGAGCAAAGCAGGGGGAAATGGTGAGGGGCAGGAGAGGACCAACTCAGGAGATAACCAGGAATGGCCTTCCATATGTGTGGGGCACTTTCAAAGACACCTTTTGTACTTATGTTAGGTAGAAGCCAGACAGGAGCAGTGGAACGAATCCCCCCAGGCAGAGTTCCAAGTTCTTGAAGGGGAATGAGAGAGACAGGAGCGGGAAGCAAAAACACTGATAAAAAAGAGCCACACATTATAACCCTGGAGGTTCAATGTCTTGACCCTGTTGTTTCAGAGATCTTGGGGCTGACAGATCAAGAACACATCGAGAGCCACAGTGCAAAGCACGCACATCAAACAGCAACAGAGGCTGTTCCACCTCTGCCTCAAGGTAACGCCTAGATTCATTATAATACATTTGCATTATGGGAAGAGCCCTCGCCCATTCAGAAAGGCTGCCAGGACCCTTCCAGTACAAACCTGTAGGGTCAAAAACTCCTCCTCCCAACCTGTGGGAGGAGTTTTCCAAATGATTGGGAACAGCCTCCATTACAGACCACCCCACTATTTGGATCCCCTCCCAGCCCAGAGGGACCCAATAATATCCAATTCCAAAACAACCTAGGGGCGCGTTCTACCTCACAGAACCTGCTGGGTCTCCCACCTTGAGAATATACTTTCAGGGGTGCCTGGGTGACTCAGTCAGTTGAGCATCTGCCTTGGGCTGGGGTCATGATCCCAGGGTCCTGGGATGGAGCCCTGCATTGGGCTCCCTGCTCAGCGGGGAGCCTGCTTCCCCTCTGCCTCTGACTGCTTGTGCTCCCTCTCTCTCTCTCTCTCTCTCTCTCCCCCTCTCTCTCTCTGTGTCAAATAAATAAATAAATAAATAAATAAATAAATAAATAAATCTTTAAAAAAACAACAACAACTGTACTTTCACCTTAAACTGTTTTCTACTTGTTACTTTTCTTATTGGAGCACAGATCCCCCACCTAAATCTTGTGGAGAATCCAAAGACCAAGACCTCCATTCATACCACACAGACTCATCTCTCACCTCTAACACTTCTCACACAGGGAAAAATATGAAACTCATTCATACTGTTTGTATAAGGACAAATTAGGATGTGTGAGAACACCCTGCAAAATATAAAAAAGAAAAAATTTTAAATATCTTTGGCATTAGTCTTATTAAGTGCAGATTTATTGTTAGAAACTGAACAGTTCTTTCAGTCACTCCTATTTTAGCTCTTTTTTTTTTATACAGAAAACAGACCACTGCATACTTGTCTTAACTCTCTTTCCCTGAGCATTTCTCATTTCTACCCTCCCTTGCGCTTCTGACATCTCCTTTTTTTTTTTTTTTTTTTTACATTTTCACTTTGTAATTCCTCAATTCTTCTCTTTTCCTTCTTTCTCAGAAAGCACTTTTCCAAAATGTTGATACAGGCCAGGAAGCGGAATTAAGACTGAGCTCAAATGTTTTCATGTATTCTTTATGAGCCTGCAGTGGGCTAGGCACTGTGGTAGTGAAGCAAATGGTCTCTGTCCCGACTAAGCTTATAGTCTAGCAGGTAAGATAGTCAATTAAAGAAGTGTTGGTGGAAAGAGAGAGAGACGGGGGTGAGGGGGTGAGGGTTGAATTTCTATGGAATCATGGAATGGAAACCTAACATACAGCTAAGAATATCAGTCTTCAGAGGAATAATATTTAGGAAGAGAACTAGCATATGAGGAAGGAGTATTTTAGGTACCACAGGGAGTCAAAGGAATAAGAATTTTTCCAGAAAAAAGGAAGGACCTCTTGAATGTCCTGATGCAGAAAATAAGATCATAACTTCCTGGAATAAAGAAGTTCAGTTCAGAAAAACAGATGATGGAAAGAGAAATGCTGAGAGAGTCACTGCTATGAAGGGTGTCAAGTTAGTATTGTGTTTACTACATAAAGAGCACTGCATTAAGAATCACATAGTGATACCTAAATACACCTTAAAGCAAAAGTCCATTTAAGAAGGAACATCCAAGCCAGAACATTTTTAATTATTATTGCATCTGGGAATATAGAGAATATGAAAATGACTTACAGAGGAAGGAGAAAAATGGTATTTTATAAAACTAAGTGAATATTATTTCTATAAAAGAATACCATTCTCTGATTAGATTTTAAAAAGATAATGTGCTGTCTGAAAAACTGATTAAATGGATTGAAATTGTTTGCATAGGGAAAGGAACAAACTTGAAAAATAGACATAATTGTATCATAATGTATTGCCATAAAATACTCCAAGATAATGTTATTATCTCCTTATATACACAGGGTCTTCTCCACCCCCTCCCCCAGCAATAAAGGCAGAAAGAACAATTGATAGGCAGAAGCTGTATCAAGGACTGCAAAGCCAGAACACCTCATCTCTCCATGGCATGACCTCCATTATCAGCAGACCTGTCACTCACACCCACTTGGGAAGTTCCTGGTAGCATTCAAAGAAGTTGACGATTATAGGGCCAAGTGGAAGAGTCACGTTACATGTAAGTAAATTGCCTATCAGCCTACACAGTAGAAACTTCTCAGGAAATGATGCAAAGGTCAAAAGAAAAGTAATAAAAAGCCCACTGACCAACAATGATATAAGACATAGACAGTATCTATTTTAAGGTATAGCTCTGATGTTTTTCAAGGACTCAAAAATGTATTTGAAAATCCACAAGCCCCCTTGTTTAGAAATAAAGACAACTAAAATCCATCTTAGTGTGGGAAAAAAGCCTAACTTGTTAACCAATTGAAATTAAAAATTGTGTGCACCCATCTATATAATTAATTAGTTCATTCATTTATTCTTTCCTTTTTTCACTCATTCATTCATTTATATCAATGCTCCTAATAAAAGTGCTTTTTTAAAAATTTTATTCGAACTACTAGTTAGTGTCTGTTCAGTAGGAAGGAAATAATACATGCTACTAATGGCTGAAAGAAAATGTAAAACAGTATTAAGATGTATGAATTTATTAGAGAATTAGGAGATTCCTATTTTATTTTTATTTTTAAACCATTCAATCAGATTTCAATCAGATTTCAAAATGTTTTCAATCTTTTACTCATCCATTAGTTCCTTCATTTGATATAAACTTAATTGACAATTGTAGTCTTAACGTATGAACAAAACAATGAAATGTATGCATCCACAATATCTTTCTGATTTATAGTTTTGCCTTGTTATTGTAATTATATTTTTATGATCTTTAGGTTGTACTATTGTCCCTTCTTCCTTCCTTCTCTCTTTCTATTATCTCTCCTTTTCTTTTTAAAATTCTGCACCCAATTATTCTAATGCATTGAGTTGGGGGAGTTCCCTGTGCACCACTAAGCAATTCTCTAACACCAGCTAGGTGTCCTATAGTTCAGCTCAATTCCGACACTACCCGCTACCCAGACATAGCATCGCATTCAACAGATGAAGGGTGTGGTCCCACAAGACTGCCCTCTACTTCAGATGCTAGTCACCAGTCCAGGTCGTCACCTGTGCTTCTGAACAAATGGCTCTAAATCAGAGGTTCCCATGACCCCTTCCTTGGGTTTGATTAATATGCTAAAACATCTCACAGGACTCAGGAAACCAGTTTACTCTCTAGATTACTGGTTTATTGCGAAGGCTATTAAAGGATAGGAATCAACAGCCAGGGGCTCCTGGGTGGCTCAGTTGTTAAGCGTCGGCCTTCGGCTCAGGATGTGGTCCTGGAGTACTGGGATTGAGCGCCACATCAGACTCCTCCCCTGGGAGCCTGCTTCTTCCTCTCCCACTCCCCCTGCTTGTGTTCCCTCTCTCGCTGGCTGTCTCTCTGTCAAATAAATAAATAAAATATTAAAAAAAAAAAAAGGAATCAACGGCCAGATGAAGAGATACATATGATGAGGTACTAACAAAGGAGTTTCTGTCTTTGTGGAGTTTGGGCCCAGTATGGAGGCACGTGGAATCATTCTGGTTCACAAAACTCTAAGCTCTCCAAAGCCCATCCTTTTAAGTTTCAACAGAAGCTTTGTTACCTAGGCATGATTGATTAAATTGTTGGCCATTGGTGCTCAGTTCAGCCTCCAGGCCCTCTTCCCTCCTTGGAGGTCAGGGAATGGGACTGAAAGTTCTAACCCTTTCATCATCTTGTTAGTTCCCATGGTAACCAGCCTCCCTTCTTAGGTATCTTCCAAAAGTCACCTCATTAACATAACAGGTGTGGTTGAAAGGGATTTATTATGAATATTTAGAAAGCTTTATCACTCACTTAAGAAACTAAAAGTGTTTTAAGAACTCTGCGCCAGAAATAGAGAAGAAAACCAAATATGTATCTCTTATTTTGAATCACAATATCATTTCTTCTATTTTTTTTAACAATAATGTCTAAAACAATATGACAATTTGTATTTTTCAAGCATGGCCACAATATTTCCTCTTCTGAAAATACAATCTTGATATTCCTGCCTCTATGAGGGGTCTTATGTTCTCTTCCTGTATCTAAGTAGGCTGCTGAACATGGAGGAGATGACTTCTAAAGCTAAGTAACTGAGAGAAAAAATGTCTCTGTCTTACTTTGGGAGACACTCTCCTGTGGAGCACTGAGTGTGAGTACCTTGAGATAACCATGCTGTGAAAAACCACACTTACTCCTGAGGGGAGACCAGATGGAAAAACCCTGATGCTATATGGAATGAAGAAATTACCCAGATAGCCCCCATCACCTCCCAGCTCCCAGAGTTATATCAGTAGCAGCCTTCTGGCTACAACCTTCCAAGAAATCCCGAGCCGTATCTGCTCAGACAAGTCTTTTTTGATATCCTGATCGCAGAAATCAAGAGTTAATGATTCACTATGTAGCAATAGAGAAGCAGAGGAGATACAAAGTTTATGCTAAGGTCACAAAGACGAGTGGACTCTTCTTTCAATGTCTTCATAGTCTAGTTGGAAAAAAAAAATTAATGCATCAAAAGGACAATACAATGCAAACAGTGCAACAGATTTAAACATATGTTTGGGGAAGCTAAGACGACTGTTGGGGGAGGCAACGGGCCCTGAGCATTACTGAACATTCTTGTTGAGTATGCCAGGAATACGTTTTCCAGGGTTTTGTTCACAGCGCCAACAATGTAGTAAGTATCCTGCTTACTCTGCCATGAGTAATAAAATTCTCCATCTCTGAACCAGTAGTGTCATGCTTTCTGCCAGCACCCATGAAACAGTGACAGTCTGGTTCCTAAGTTTGTAAGTAGATTAAGGAACAATTCAGCAGTAGTCACATTTAGACTTTTATAGCTTCTCAGGTGTGAGACAGCACACGCCGTTTTCATGGTTGTGTAGGCTGCCTATTTTTGACTAATGAGAAATTAAAACTAACTGCTTTAATATATAATTTTTGGAATATATTTAATGATACTGTAAGATCGTGATTGAAATTAATGACATTCTAGGACAGTACTTAGATCCCTGGATAAAAATTTGATTTTATCTTGTTCGATCAAGAGTTTCAAATAGGTAAAAAATCAATTTTCCCATATTGTTAATATTTTATTTTTTTTATTTTTATTTTTTCCCTTATTGCTGATATTTTAAAATTTGGTTTATCTATAGGTGGACTACATCTGTTGGTATCAGAATTCACAAAGGGCCTTCTCTTTGTTCCTTATTTCCTTAATTTCTACCTTTCATTTCATTCCCTCATTTGCTTCAATGGCTGGGCAACTTCTCAATTAGTAATTGACAATTACCATCTGTTTTTTAAAAAATGTGATTGTCTCTTGTGTGTCATAATATGATTCATCAACTGAAATGTAGACTGGGGCAAAATGGTTAAAGACAATTTTGTCAAGTAAATTACTCATGTCTCAAGAACAATATGAGGACAGTTTCATGTTCTATAGCATCTATTTTTCTAAAACGGTTTAAGTTCCTCCCAATTAACGTATTAGATATAAATGCAATCATTGCTAGCAATGATGAATTTTAGGATTATTAATATATGTAATGCACTATTTTTTTTCTTTGAAGTATATGCTTGGATTTTCAAATATTTTGTTATGAAATATGGCATTTGTTTCTTAACCAAGTATTGTTACATATAGCCACATCAAGATGTTCAAGTATTCTAAAACAGGAGAACTGAGTGACGTTATAGCACCAAACTATATCTTACAAAATAAACATAAGTGACAGTAAAAAAACAAAACGAAACAAAGCAACAACAAAAGCAACCTAAGTGACACTGATTCATTTCTCAATATCAAACAAGTTAAGGAGCTATCTTTAAAACACAAGTTTTCCAAGTACACACTAATATAATTTTAAATAATTCTTAGTAGAAATAGATATTTTTACATAACTTTTTCATGTCTAACTATAAGGAAGAAAAGTGCACAAATCTTACATTTACAAATCAATGGATTTTACCTTGCAACATACCAGTATCACTCAAATCAATGTATCAGATATTACTAAATACCCCAAAACTACCCATGTACCGTCTCCCGCTCATTATGCTCCCCAAAATATATATACTATTCCGACTTCTTCATCAGAGATTAGTTTGCTTTTTAAAAAAAAAAAATATTTTATTTATTTATTTTAGAGAAAGAGTGTAAGTGAGCAGGAGGAGGAACAGAAGGGGAGGGAGAGGGAGGAAAAAGAATCCCAAGCCAACTCTGCGCTCTGTGAGAGAGACAGAGAGCAGGGAAGGGGCAGAAGGAGAGAATCTCCAGCAGACTCCCTGCTGAGTGTGAAGCCTGACTCTGGGCTTGATCTTACAACCCTGACTGAGACCCTGACCTAAGCCAAAACCAAGAGTTGGAGGCTTAACCTACTGAGCCACCCAGGTGCCCCCTAGTTTGCTTTTTATATATCTTAAAATATCCTTTAGATGATGTCACATGGAATGTACTCTTTGTGTTTCAGCTCTTTCTCTTACTATTCATTATATTTGGGAGATACATTTATCTAGTTCTCTAACAGTATTTTGTGTTTATTGCCGCACACACATTTAAATCTATTCTAAATTTGATGACCATTTAACCAGTTCTTACACTGATGGTCATCATTTGAGTTTGGGGTATTTTGAATAGTGCTCTGGACATTCTTTTATATGATACACATGCGTGCGCACGCACACACGCACACACACACATATTGTTGGTATTATATCTTGAAGTGGGATTTCTACATCATGGGGTAGAAATAAGCTCAGTATCAATACTGGCAGTTTTCCAAATTAGTATTACCAATTATCAATTTATACTCACAGCAGCACTATATGAAAGATCTACTATCCCCGTATCCTTGCCAATACTTGCTATTGCTTTTCTGTTCTCATATTCTCTCTCCTTTTCTTTCTTTCTTTTTTCTTTTCTTTTCTTTTCTTCCTTCCTTTCTTTCTTTCTTTTTCTTTTCTTTCTTTTTCTTTTCTTTTCTTTTCTTTTCTTTTCTTTTCTTTTCTTTTCTTTCTTTCTTTTTAGCCATTCAAATGAGCTGTAAGGGTATCTCACTGTGGTTTTAATTTGAATTGGTCTCTAATATCAGTTATTTTTACTATTCATTTTAATATCACATTTATTTGAAACTTCAAGAACACTATATTTGATATTAGAAATAGTTTATATTCATTTGGATTTAATCATCTTTACCCTTTGTAGTGTTCTTCATTGTTTCCTTTTCTGGTGGATCCATCAGAGATCTCTTTATTGATTATGCCTGAAAAATAAAATTCTTTCATGCAGGGCTACTGGTGAGAAATTTTCTTCTTTTTGTTTATCTGAAATATTTTTGTTATAACTTCACTTTTGAAGGATGCTTTTATTGGTTATAAGCTTTTATGTTGATAGTTATTTTCTTACAGAATTTTAAACATGTCACTACGTTATTTTCTTTCTTCTATTATTTCTATTATAAAGTCAGCTCTCAGTCTAATTTTTGGTTCTTTGGAAGTCATGTATCCTTTTTATTTCATTTGCGCTGCTCTGGATGTTCCTTTTTATTTTCGTTTTCTAATCGTTTTACTATGATGTGCTTAAATATGGTTTCTTTGTATTTATTTTTTTTGTAATCTGTTTGGCTTCATGAATTTGAGGTTTGATGCATTTCATCATTTCTTATCACTTTTTATCAAATTATGTCTCTTTTCTCTCCTTCTAAAACCCCACTTATATTTATCTTGATTTTTTTGTCATTTCTGATGTGTTTCACATAGCTTTTTGTTCTTTATTCCAATTCCTTTTCCACTCTGTTTTATTCTGCATATTTTCTACAACTTTACCTTCTACTTTATCAACCCTGTTCTACTAGTTTATTGTTAAACCCATATGTGAAGTTCTTAATTTTTTTTAAGATTTATTTATTTGTTTATGAGAGATTGAGAGATGGAGAAAGAGAGAGTGGAAGGAGGGGCAGAGGGGGACAATCTTCAAGCCGACTCCCCATTGAGCATGGAGCTCGACTCAGGGCACAGTCCTATGACCCATGAGATCATGCCTGAGCTGAAACTAAAAGTTAGATGCTCAACCAACTAAGCCACCCAGGTGCCCCTAAGTTCTTAATTTTAATAATTGTATTCCATCAATTTCTAGAATTCCAGAGGACAATTCTTTATAAAACTAAATTTTTTCAGGAAATTCTTAATTTTGTCATTAGTATTCTTGAAATTACAAAGTAATCAATATGTACTTTCTATTAATTAATTTGTAACCTGTGTCTGATAACTAATATCTGGATCACCTGTGAGTCTGTTTATGTTTTCTGATTTTTATCATTTCATTTTATTTTCAGTTCATGTCTCTTAACATGTTTTGCAATTTTTCTTTTACTTGAATGCTAGACATTTTTTTTTTTTAAAGATTTTATTTATTTATTTGACAGAGATAGAGACAGCCAGTGAGAGAGGGAACACAAGCAGGGGGAGTGGGAGAGGAAGAAGCAGGCTCACAGTGGAGGAGCCTGATGTGGGGCTCGATCCCGTAACGCCAGGATCACGCCCTGAGCCGAAGGCAGACACTTAACCGCTGTGCCACCCAGGCGCCCCGAATGCTAGACATTTTAATGATAAATTGTAGAGACTCTGAATGATGTCACATTATATATATAATATATTTTTTATATTTTAATATAAATATTAATTTAATTATTTTATATCTTATGTTAATTTAAATGTTTACATTAATTTAAATATTTATATTAATTTAAATATTTTATATTTATATTATATATATAAATATATATATTTCATATACAGTTAGAGTAGGGGAAGAACATATTGATGCAAAAAGAGATGAGATGGCTCAAAGCTAAATTTAAAGCTTTACAAATATTAGGCTATTTATCATTAAGAATTTTTTCCTGGGACACATTTTCTCATGGGTCTCATTAAAATATCTGGTTTGTTTCCAGGACCCATATTCCAGATTAGGCCATATATTCCTTTCCATATATTTATGTTTCCCAGCTCATTTGCATTTATTTTTAAAGACATCTTATTTAATATATGTTGTTGATTTGTTAACATTAAACTGCATGGTTCACAGCACTTTAACTCATGACTGATCAAAACCAATCCAACACACGTATTTTCTCCATAAGGCATGTCATGGCCATCTTTGCACTTAGGAACGCTAGACAGCCCCTCAGAACTATGCTTGGAGACCATCTTAAATAGCAAAATCACTAACAAGCACAAAAAATAAGAATAACGTGGCACGAAATAGACCACAAAAAGGACACTTGATTACAGTATGAGAGTTGAAACAATAAAGCAGGGCATTATTCTGGTTGTCCTCAGCTAGAAACACGCCTGTCAGTCCCCTCAAATGTTTTGCTGCACGGTACTTGTCCACAAATGTCCCTAAAAATGCCACAAGTATTGATTTGAGAATTACAAATAAATTTTAGTTAGTAGGCAAATTCAAAAATATGGATCCCGGAAAAATGAAAATAGACTGTATATAAATTCCTATTATATATTTAAATATAAAAAAAAAACCCACAATGGAAAGAGAAAGAAAGTTCTTATTAATATCATTTGACTTTTGGAAAAGTCCTGACCAACCCTACTAAATCTTGAATTTAACTGGAAGTTAAAATATTCTAAAATGCCTAAGAAAGGAGGTGTGGAGGAAATCTCATATGTGAGCATACTTAATATTTGATAGTTCTGTAAAATAAAACAACAACAACAACAAAACTTGCCAGAGGAAGTGCCTGTGGTGTCCAGCCAAAGACTTCCAGAAATACACCTACAATTGAAAAAAGTTGGGCTGACTTGTTGCAATGAGGGAGAGCATACACCTACAGGAGTCCCTCGCTAAGAAGGTGTTCGAAAGGGATTTTATGATCTGGCCTTATGTTAGGTGATTTTTGGAGAAGGTTTAACAAAGTGATGCTTTGCTCCAGATTGGATATAGGCAGGAAGAAGAGATAATTCTATGGTAACCTATTTTAGGAAATCTCATCTAAAACACAGGAGGAATGTAGTAAGGCTAAAACTGTACTAGATGCCGGAGGCGGCA
Source organism: Ursus arctos (assembly GCF_023065955.2). Classification (NCBI taxonomy): domain Eukaryota; kingdom Metazoa; phylum Chordata; class Mammalia; order Carnivora; family Ursidae; genus Ursus; species Ursus arctos. Next base: position 25,431,674 of record NW_026622775.1, read on the forward strand.
TCCCCATGCAGGAGAAAGAAATGTTTGTTTAGGTTTGTGGTTTAGACCATGTTCTTTTCCTTATCTTAGTTCAATCATTATTACAAAGTGGTCTTACTTTTGTCTTGATCCATCATATTCACAGAGTGGCCTTGCCTTATGCTGGTATTTTGCAAAATGCATATATTCAATGAGTGAATACCAAGACCAGGTTGTGGGACCTAGCCATCTCCTAGCAACATCAATGCCTGATTGATAATCCTAGGGCTGTTGCTGATGGTGAAGGACTGTTTTTCTTTTTCTAAAGCATACAAAGTATTAAAAGCATTCCAAATAACCCATTTTGCATCATCTCTGATCTAATATATGTTACCAAAGATCATACAGGCCATCTGATCATGTATTCTTCTTTTGTGCCTATAGGACATAGGAGTATGAAGATAAAAAGACATGATCTGTATTAATCACAAACTATTAAAGTATATTGCTAGAAATAGAAACAAAGGTTTTAAAAGACATATTACACAATCATAAAATATCCACAGATAGCATCAGTTTACATTTTTTTCCTGCACAAATGGAAAATAATAATTAAAAAAATAAAACCTTAGAAGAAAAATCCCAGAGTTTTATATTTTGAGCCTGGACATTCCCTCTAGTTTTGTGTGGTTGCTTACCTACTTGTGCTTCTTTATATTTTTCCTTCAAAAATCAACAATATCCTCCTCTTAAAAGGTAGTGTGAATTCTACCTTTTGTAGATATTTATAACCAGAATCATTGGATGTGCATTTTATTATGAACTCATAGCTTGGTTGAAGAAGCTACATGGACATTATAGTTTGTTAAAGTTAAACAATCTAAAAGGCCATTATTTTATGAAGCAAAACAAAAATCCAAAAGTGATACTGATATGTTGGTATATCAGCAGCCAAAATGTTTTTATTAACATTCAAATATAGATACTTATTTTTAAATCAGTGAATATATATCTAACTTCATTTCTAAATTGTACTAGTTATATCCAGAATATGTCTTCGAAGTGTACATTAATAAAATAAATAAATCTTGGATACTGCTCCCTCAAAGAATCAGAAAATCAGAGGGTTTAAAATTAATAGCTAAATCAATAGTCATTCATCTGATACCCCAAAAAGCTGTTTAATTGTAATGTTAATTTACACACACAGGCACACACACTACTGCTTCCGAGTGCACGTCGAGCCAACTATATGTACTCTGGGGCTGCACCGTTCAGTACCTCAAGAAATAGTAGATAACATTCAAGCCGCTATGATTTGGGGGCATTTCAGTAGATACCTGAATACTGAGCCCTACATATTGAAAATACTTGATATCTGTAGGCCTTATGTTCTGCAGCAAGTGAACTGATAAAATCATGATTTTAATTTCTATGCACACATGCAAAGAGACAGAGACAGAGAAAGAAAAAGAATGAATACTGAATCCCAAATTTCTAGTTCTATATCATCAATCTACCTGCAAACAATATATTTCCTCATCGATAAGTTAGGTTATTTAGAGCAAATACTAAAATTTTCCTTCTACAGCTAAGTTGGTAGATTGTGGTGTTGAGTCCAGGTGTGGCCTCTAGACTTCATGTGAGAATTCAACTTAGTTTCCACATCTATCCCTTTCTATGACCATGGTTCCTTACTGGCCAAGTCCCAGTTCCAGGCTCTGCAAAGCCTAGAATCTAGGTCTTAGCCTCAGCTGCTAGACTTGACATTCTCACCAATCACAATCCTTTTGAATATGCCTTGATTCATTACTACAAGATTAAGGATCTGTATCTCTGACACTGAGAATTGCTGTCTTCCAAGTTTTGGTGCTGTATTCCATGCCAATTAAACAGATCTGGTGGAATACTTTGTTATCAGAAACATTTAGGTGTTTTTACTGAATTACTGTTCACAACAATGATACATCTATTTAGTTGAATAAGAAAATTCCAATTTACAATATTTTTTTTTTCTTAACATTTTAAGAATTTGTTTTGGTTGGGACTAAGTCAATGATAATTCAAAGATCTCAGTGTAATTTTTGGTTGCACTTCTTATTAAGGTTATCAAACTGGATGTAAAAAAATAGTATGTTCTTAAAAATGTGAAGGAGATGCTATTCTTAATTTTAATATAAATGCTACACTGAAGGGAGATACTACTTTGCCTATTTGAGCCATTATATATATTTCATTGATAAATAATTTTAACAATATAAAGGTTATTGGAAATTTAAATGTAGGACTTACATTGTGATTAAGAGTTTTTCATATATCAAAATAAAAGAGAGATACGTAATGTTTCTTTCTTATAATCATCTGATTTTCATGTGAACTACCTAGGTAACATGAAAATGAGTTTAAATCTCATTCTTAGCAATGGAAGCCTGTGTTTAGTGGCTGTTTTTTCTAATAAAAGCTATTTTAAATAAATTAATCTGATTCCCAAAACATTAAGACAAATTGATCCTAACATAAAGGTCAGTTTTAAACATTGATCTGTTATATAAGAACTTGGTAATAAGATGCATTATTTAAAACTAGTATAATATATATAATTCTAGATGTACTCTAATCTAATAAGGCTTTTTCACCTGAACTAAAGTGGTTTGTTTTTTTTTAAGATTTTATTTATTTATGTGACAGAGAGACAGCCAGCGAGAGAGGGAACACAGCAGGGGAGTGGGAGAGGAAGAAGCAGGCTCCCAGAGGAGGAGCCCGATGTGGGACTCGATCCTGGAATGACGGGATCACACCCTGAGCCGAAAGCAGACGCTTAACGACTGCGCTACCCAGGCGCCCCATGAACTAAAGTGGTTTTTAAAGGTATTTCCTTAATAAATAATAAATAAGTAGCAATTGTATTATTCTTTGAGAAAACAAACTAAAAAGCGATTTTTCTTTCTGCCCTGTCAATCCCCTGCTGGCCACTGGATTGAGAAGGAGTTGAATACATTTGCTGAGGACCCAGTATGACAGGCAGAATTAAATTCATGAGCAGAACCTGGAATCCTAGGTGTGGGGAACACAAAATTAATAGAAAAAGGGAGCTGTGGCTTTAACAGTTGTTTTTGCAAAGAATGTCATCCAGAAAAAAAAAAAAAAGGAGCTAGAGAATTCGTATAGCTACTGAACAATAAAACATTTGCAGAAATGGGAGCACACCACTAGAGCCTCGATTAAATGAGGCTAATCACTGACAAGACATCGTGAATTAGTACAGTACATTTCCTTGAAGTGGGAACAACACCAGCATTAGAAAAGAAACTCTTCTGTTGGCTTTTGTTACTCTTTTACTCACCAATTTTCAGCCTGCTCACCAACTTAAAGGAGTGAGCAAGGTTTCTAGTATTTTCTAATTTTATTTTACTGTCTGTTTCTTAAATGCAGTCATGTCTTCGGGTCTCTGGCCTCAGACACTCTGTTGGTACTTTTCTAAAATGATCTCCACTTAGGGTTTCATTTATCACTTTCAGTCAAATCCTTATCAGATCTGTATCTCAAAACAGGATCTTCAGTTCCTGTTCTAAAGGCCTGAGAAGCACCTCCCGAGGGTATCTTAAAGGTACTGCAAACTTAATATATCCTCCACGAAGTTTTCTAAAGTTTTCTAATTAAAAAAAATTAGGTGTTCTTAAATATAAAAGTATAGAAAAGAATCATATTAATTTTCCCACTACCTGATTTAATCTCTACTGATATTGTGGTATAGTTGCTACTAGTTGGTTTTTTTTTTTTTATATTTTCAAGCAAAATTACTCAATTGCTTTCGTAATAATGGTATATTCTTATTATAAAAATTTCAAACATCACACATACAAAAAAGCATGAAGATGACAGTGTAATATCAGACTGAATACTGTGACCCAAGTTAGGAACATGAATTGAGTATCATTGCAGAAAATTCTATTGAGCCAAAATTTACCACTAGTTCTTTAACACAGCCTCTCCTTTACCAAGTTCAACACAGAAGTTCATCTTTCATTTGACTAAAGGTAGTGGTCAAGTAGGTAATTTGCTTCACCCTGAAGAAAAACTCAAGGGTGCTATATTTATTGAATTTGTTCTTATTGGAGAGGTCTGTCTGTTGATTCTAATCCTAAACGGGCTGTATCCCGGCAGTAAATTTCTCAAGGCACTTTCACCCTCAGGCTTTGTAGACATTGCTACATTGTCTTTTAGCAGTCATTCTGTTTGCTTGCTTAGAAGAGAGAGAGAGAGAGAGAGACCTGAGACCAGCTTAATCCTTTTCACCTAATTTGCTTCTTTTTTTTTTTTTTGCCTGTATTACAAAATAATTTTTCTCTTTCCTCTATCTTTGAAAAATAATTGTTGTATGGAAATTTATGTCTCTGTTTTCTTAAATTCCTTAGAATATAGGACCCTTTTTTGACATTTTGTTCCTTTATTTTAAGAAAGTGCACCTTATTTTTTGTATTATATCTTTGCACTCTAGAAATATATTATGATATCTCTGTTTTGTCTTTAAATGTTTTGCAATTATTACAATCATCTCAAGCCTTTCCATTATGACAGTGATTTGATTTTTAGTGCTGTATTTTCTCTTTCTTATTATTTCTAAATATAAAGTCCAAATTGGTGTTGCGTTGATTGTTTCATAGGTCTGAAATCCTCTTTTCATTGTGTTGTTTAATCATTTAGTATTTGAGCTCTTATTTTCCTAAATTATATTCTCATTATGCTGATTTATGTACCAAGAAGCGATTGCGAAAAATGTTCTTCCTTGAACTGGCTTCTTAGACTTTAGGATATTATGTTTCTTATTATTATTTTCTGTCTTAACATATTTTTTACTTATTGGCATATGATATTTCCTTCATTAGCTGCTGTTATTTCTGTAGGCTTACTGATTTGGGGCCAGATCCATCCAACACTGAAATTTGCTTTGAGGATTGGGTGAGAATTCTTGTCATCCTTCCCACTATACCTGAGGGCACTTTGTTTTCCCCTCTGAGACATTGTTTGAGGGCTGAGTATGGCCTGGAGTAGATGGGGAGAGAATGTGGAAATCTCAGATGAGTAGATAAGGCTGAAATCTATTTAAGAATAAATGAGCTATGCTCTTTCTTCTGAGAGTTTTAAAAATATCTCTACAGAAGTTCATTCCCCATAAGTGTCAGGGACAGAGAAGGGAGAACAATTTTTATGTGATCCCAATTATTTACTCAGTTTAAGAATAGCCCTGGAGAGTTTACTCTATTTAGAGAGAGTCATCTCTCTCATTTATTTCCCCCAGCATACCTACTTATTCCCAGCAGCCGTTCCCACTAATTCTCAAACAAAAAGAAAATAAATGATGGGCTTCAGTTTGCTTCTCCCTAGACTTGAGAGTATTAATAAAGATTCTTAAGGTACTATGAACTCAACTCTTGTGGTACCAGGGGGTGGAACACTATGCTTGTCCTCTATTTAAGAACCTTCTATTACTTTGACATTCAGTGTTTAAAAGTATAAGACATTAGGCTTTCTCCTTTCCGTGATTACCACTTGAAGTGTTTCATTTGTTTTGATTCTTACTACACTTAGCTTACTTTCATTAGGTTATAGGAAAGTCAAATTCTAAGACACAGTTTTAAACAGACTTCCTGAACAGCCTGAATTCCCAAACTTTTCATTCCAAACAACTATTTATTCCAAATTTTCAGTTCTGTTCTAAGCTAATGTAAGTGTGTCACTGAAGTTCTTTTTGACTCCTTGCTCTTGCTTCTCTGCAACACCCCCATCACCCTTCAAGGTACATCAGTTCTATGCCTGAAAATACCTTGATGATGCTTTACCTTTTTTTGTTTCTGAAATACATGTTCTTAGTTCAATCTTACATTCCTTCTATAATGGACTATTAGGCAAACCATTTAATTAGAATTTCAGCCACTAATCCCCCTACCTTCCAAATTAACAAAGAAACAAGCCTTTATTGCTACCAATAAAGCAAAATACATTTTATTTATCTCTCTGGTCCTCAAATATTTTTTGGCTTTCATATTTTTACAAACATGCCCCAAATGACACAGCTAAGCTAATCAGGGACAGAACCAGCATCTACATTTAACAGAATCCCCCCATTCCCATTCCATTACTTTAGATATTTTTCCATTTCTTCATATAACTTCTCAACTAGTGTATGAAGTGTATGCTTTCCATTTTCAGATAATTAAGATGGTAACATATTCATTATAAAAATATAAATCTAAAAGGATATTTTTTAAAAAGCACTTTTCCATATTAGATATCTCAATAAAAAATAATAATAATCTTGCTATATGTGCTTCCTGACTTTCTTCATAACCAAAAGCTACTGACAATGTTTTGATTAGAACATAAATCATGAAATAACTACATTTGCTCATTTGAGATTTATTAATGTTGAGAAGTCCTGATCAGTTGGTAATAAAAATAAAATAAAGGGAAAGGAATTTACCCCTTTTCCTACAACTAAATATTCCCATGGAAAATCAAATTAATGGGACATCCAAGTGTCACATTCCAAGGAACACTTCTGATTTATTTCTCCCACTCGCTCCAAGTAACTATGTATTGATTTTACAAACCAGTAAAATGGGGTCTTTTTAAAAATAGGGTTTTTTTAAAAAATATTTTATTTATTTGAGAGAGAGAGCATGCAAGTGCACAAATGGAGGTGGTGGGTCGGCGGAAGGAGAGGGGGAAGTAGACTCCCCACTGAGCCGGGAGCTCCATGCAGGACTCAATCCCAGGACCCTGGGATCATGACCTGAGCCGAAGGCAGATGCTTAACCAACTGAGCCACCCAGGTGCCCTTTATTTATTTTTTTAATTAATTTATTTTTTGTTTTGTTTTTTTAATAATATTTTTTATTATATTATGTTAGTCACCATACAGTGCATCCCTAGTTTTTGATGTAGTGTTCCATGATTCATTAGTTGCATATAACATCCAGTGCACCATGCAATACATGCCCTCCTTAATATCCATCACCAGCCCATCCCATTCCCCCAGTTTGTTTCCCAGAGTCCATAGAGTCTCATGGTTTATTCCCCCTTCTGTTTACCCCCTCCCTTCTTCTTCCCTTTCTTCTCCTACGGATCTTCCTACTTCTTATGTTCCATAAATGAGTGAAACCATATGATAATTGTCTTTCTCTGCTTGACTTATTCCGCTTAGCATTATCTCCTCCAGTCCCGTTCATGTTGCAGCAAATGTTGAGAAACCAGGCACCGTTTAATAATAGTTTTTAAAAGTATGGTTGAAACGTTTCAGGATTTTTTTTTTTACCTAGTATTATTTTTATTTTATATAAATGCCTTTCACTGGCAAGGAGTCTAGAATTCCATGCTTTAGAGTTGTATGTGTTTTCCACTGGCCCAATAAGGTTTGATTTTATCATACATCCTAATTTCAAGCTTTCTTCCTCTGAAATAATAAAGCTTTATTTCAGCCAGAGTTTGGTTCCATATATATGCAAACAATATATTCCATGACATACTAGGTATACTAAATAATTTCTGTTCTTTAAAATGAATAGCAATGACTTCTTGCCCTTCGAAGAGCTCTAAAACTCTCTGAAGTCAGGTATTACGTTAAACTTTTAAATCAGCTTTTTGGTAATAATAAACTAACTTTGCTATTATTACTGAATTTTCAAAATCAAATTTTTATCATTTAAGTACAAGCTGACCATATTAGATAGCTAGGGAAGGAAAATAAAGTAAGTTTTACTGAGCACACAGTATGTCGCAAACAATATGTCAACCATTTTACATTTATAATCTAATTTAATCCTAGAGCATAAAATATTCTATGGATTCATATTTTATATAAGCTTCATAGATGTGGCTACAGAAGCTCCCAGAAAATATTAGAAAGGAATGCAGCTACTACATGGTAGAGTGAGTATTGCAAATCAGCTCTGAAGGCCTCCAAAATAATATGTATTATTATCTTCATTACTCACTCCCACATTAATGTGGTATAAGCAAACCTTCATCCATGCACTTGACAGTTATCACCCACTGATGCGCAAGAACATGCAGCACTCTGGAGTTTGACGAAAGCACCCCAGGAAAGCAGGGCACAACACAAAGATACAAAAGTGCTCTTCTCAGATTATGTTGATCCGTTCAACAGAAGTTTACTAAGGGCCAAATTCATAGTTAGCTTTGAAAGTATGAGTAATCCTTCCTTACTTTAAAACAGTGTCAGTCCCCTGACTTTGCAGTGATATTTATTGAATCTCAGATATACTGAAGTTAGATAATGGTTGGCTCATGGTAATAACAGGATTTCCAAGCAGCTGCTTTAACGTGGGCAGAAGAAATCAAATAAATGTAAACTGATTCATAACATGAAGCAATGAAGCATTGCTGCTGACTGCTAGAAATGGACAACTATCAATCAATTTGACACAGCAATTAAAAACAAGGTAGCTGTAATTGAGCAAATGCTTCAAACAGCTTATAAGTAAAGGGGCGGAGGCAGAGGCACAAATAGTTACAAGATCTAAAAACACTGTATCTTTTCATTAATCAAAGGGCAGACTTCTTAACTATCTCTGTAATGAGCCCTACAAGTAATGTCTTTTTTATTGTTCGAGTATCTTCTAAGTAAAAAAATGTGGATATATGTGGAGTCATGCATAATTAGAGTGTGAAGCTGGGCTTTACAAGTCACGCTGTGTGGGCTTATCTTCCTTCTTTTAAGACAATACTAGAAACAAGGGGTGCTGTGGTGCGAAAAAGTTCAATTTTGCATAGCATTTGTGCAGCAAGTTGACTGGATGGTGTTAGTGAATGCTATGTGCCACTGATTATAAGAAATAAAATAAGTCCTTCGAAAAAAAAGTAAACTGAGCTAGGATATACCCAGATTTTCTGAATCTATCTAGCTCATTCTGCTTCACTATATTGGTTCTGTCATAAATATTTGAAAAACCTCTATGTAGTAAAACAAACAAGCATCTATCTGAAATTAGGGAGCATGGATTTTATTCTTAAGAAAAGAATTAGAATAAAGTCATTAACTTCATCCTTCATGGTAGCAGGAAGTGAGACAAGGGAAAACCAAATTGTACCATCGGTATAAAGTGACACTTGGAGTTATATAATTTTCCTAAAAATGGGAGATAAGGAATCCACTCAAACTATGGATGATCCAAGACATGTAGTCCCAAAGAATCAGTACCCCTGAATCATGACAGGTGGATACAAACTGCTCCCTATGGCCTTTTGAACTGTGGCCTGTTGAAAACAGAGATAGTAGACAAAAGTTATTCCCCGTAATGAAGCTACCAAAAATCAAAAGGCTAAAGTGGGAGGAAAACGTTTAAAAAAGAGAAGTCTTATGATTTTTCCCCTCTATTTTGATAAGCAATAATTTTCTAAGATGAGAAAAAGATTATACACACACACACACACACACACACACGTATGTACGTATATTTTTCCCCACTTGGTTGGCACTCCCACAATAAGAGAAAATATTTGAAAAATAATAATTTTGCTAATTAAATAAAAAGCAGTGATGTTCAATCTATATACCCTACATACAACTAAAGCTTAAATATCTGGTGGATTTGGAGGCGATTAATCTGCATGATTCAAGCAATTATTGCTGTTATTGTTAAATTTTTACAAGTTTTCTAATCAATGTTTAGACCCCTACTGAACATAATTAGGCCTTATTCATTCATCTTATCTTCCTCTTCCTAAATTCACTGCATGCATACTTGACGTTCACCTTTATTTTTTATGTTTCCATATTTTTATAAATATCAGCTACAAGGGTGATAGAGAAGTTGAGAACCTTTCTTTTAAATCATATAAAGGCCATGTCAAAAGGTCATCAGAGATAAAAAAAAAATACAGGTACATTATGAAATATTGAACACTGGACTGCTAACCTGCTCTGATAGACACATCAAAAAATATCACATAAATGCAAATGGCATTCCAGAACAAAAGGCTGTCACTTCCTTCTTTGAAAAATAGCTGTCTAGCTTATCTGTCTTTCCTCACCCTCATAATTGCCTTCGTAAAAGTAGAAGATATACAATATGCGTTGAAAGGCACATTTATGTTTATGTAAAAGGAAAAAAGTGAATGTATAAAAATGAATATAGTGATGTAAATGAGTAAAAAATGCCTCTATGCAACATGAAGATCTCAGACATCTCAAGAGAACCAAGTAGTCCCAAGTTTTCCAAAGATTTGTAGTTCTTATCCAATAGCAAAAACAGATCATTTATTTTTAAAACACTATGAGTTTTTAAAAACAGCAACTACAAAACCCAGATTTATTGATCTTTCAAAAGATATTTTAGTTAGTCACTTGTAGGAGTGAAAGTAGAAGAAATGTCTGTCATCCAGCACGAAGTAATGAAAGGAGAAGGGCATATTTTCTCCAGGGAAGAAATGGTCTAAGCATCATAATCATGTGAACAGTGTGAGAATTACTTATAAAAATATTAATTTCTTGGTATGGTGTTTAATTTTATATATCAGCTTGACTGGGCCACAGCGTGCCCAAATACTTATTCAAACATCAATCTGTAGCAGTGTTTTGGATAAGATTATCCTGTGAATTGGTAAATTAACAAAGCAGATCACTTTCCCTACTATGGGTGAGTTCCATCCAATCAGTTGAAGGTCTGGGTAGAATAAATGACTGACTCTCCCATGAGTAATAGGGAACTCCTACCTGACTGCCTTGATCTAGGACATTGTTTTGTTGTTGTTGTTTCCTGCCTTTAGTCTCAAACCGTAACATCAGTTCTTGGATCTTAAGCCTGCCGGCATTTGGACTGAACTGTACTATCAGTTCTCCAGCTTGCCAACTACAGATCTTGGGACTTAGTCTCCATAATTGCATGAGCCAATTCCTTATAAAACACACACACACACACACACACACACATACACACACACACACACACACACATATATATACATCCTACTTGTTCTTTTTTTCTGGAGAATCTTGACATGGCAATCATCAAAATCGGCAAATCCATCTACTGCCTTTAGGATTTATATATAAAAATGACCCAACCAAACATTTTTTGGTCAAGTGTTATATGTAAGGCAATCTTCAATGCACTGTTTGAAGTTTTAAAAGAATTATATGTTGTTTTTACGAATTTGTGGAGACACAGGACGTGTACACAACTAGCAATAATGCTTGCCAAGCAATCATTGGTATGCTTAAGAGATACATAAACTACCAGGGTACTTAGGAAAAGAAGTGATTTAGTCGATTTAATAATCTAATTTAGTCTGTTTAATATGAAGACTCAAACATACCTCCTACTGCATCAGTAAGAATTCCTTCTGCAGAAATTTTGATGCAGACATAGAAAACTTATCAATGAAGAACAGTAACATAAAAAAATGGTAAGTCAGCACAGAGCTTTTGCAATAGCTCTTCTCTTTACATTTATTTGTGGCAGGTACAACTTTTTTCCCAACACTGTAGAGACTTAGGTTAGTGTAGGGGGGCCTTGTCTAGTCTAGAAAATGGCTATTTACATATATAAGATAATTTTTATTGGCACAGCACTGAGCTCCTTACATTGAGTAGGAGTCAGGTTAACCATAAAAGACCACAGACTTCCTAGTACCTCAAATACTACCCACATAAATGAATAAGATTCATGACATCTATTCATGACATCTATTTCCCTCAAAAGACAGACTATGAAACTTCAGAATTTGTATGAATTATATTGTACTGAAGCATATATGACATTGGGACTACAATACTCTTGCGTGAACTGAAATAACTAAAAATTCTCTCATACAGAGCTACAGGAGTAACAAATGAATATCATATTACTTTAAACTAATCCCACTGACTGACCTGGAAAATACTAATACTTGCTTCTTTCAGATTTAAGAAATAACAACCTTTATTTTATGGACATCAACCTACTGAATCTAAAGTTTATGTGAAAAGGCATAAGACCCAAAATAGTCAACACAATATTGAAGAAGAACGAAGGTGGAGAACGGACATAATCCAACTTCGAGACATACTATAGAGCTACAGTAATCAAAACAGTATGGTATTGGGGAAAGAATAGACAAACAGATTGATGGAACAGAACAGAGTCCAGAAACAGACCCGCATAAATATAGTCAACTGACCTTGGACAAAGAAGCAAAGGCAATACAATGAAACAAAGATAGCTCTTCAACAATGAAACTGGAACAACTGGACATCCATATGCTTAAAAATGACTCAACACAGACCTTACACACTTCACAAAAGTTAACTCAAGATGGATCATGAACCTAAATGTAAATGAACAACTAGGACTCCTAGGATATGACATAGGAGAAAACCTAGATGGCCTCGGGTATGGCCATGATACACCACCAAAGACATGATCCATGACGGACATAGTTGATAAATTGGACTTCATTAAAATTAAAAACTTTTGCCCTGTGAAAGATAATGTCAATAAGAAGACAAGCCACAGACTAAGAGAAAATATTTGCAAAAGACACATCTAATAAAGGATGATTATCCAATATACACCAAAAAACTATTAAAACTCAACAATAAGATGATGAACAACCCTATTAAAAAGAGGATCAAAGATATCAATGAATACCACATCAAAGAAGATATACAGATAGTAAATAAGCATATGATAAGATGTTCTACATCCTACGTCATCAGGGAAATGCAAATTAAAACAACAGTGAAATGCCACCACACACCTATAAGAAGGGCTAATTCCAGAACACACTGACAACACGAAATCCTGGTGAAGGTGTGGATCAACATCATAAATCATATACTGCATTGGGGATGCAAAATGGTACAGCCACTTTGGAGGACAGTTTGGCTGTTTCTTACAGAACTAAACTTACTCTTACCATATGATCCAGCAATTGCATTTCTTGGTATTCGCCCAAAGGAGTTGGAATCTTATGTCTACACAAAAACCTGCACATGGATATTTACAGCAGCTTCATTCATAATTGCCAAAACTTGGAAGCAATCAAAATGTCCTTCGGTAGGCAGATGGATAAACTGTGGTAGATCCAGAAGATGGAATATATTCAGCAGTAAAAAGAAATGAGCTATCTGGCCATGAAAAGACACAGAAGAAACTTAAATGCTTATTACTAAGGAAGAAGCCCATCTGACAAAGCTACATACTATATGATTCCAATGATATGACATTCTAGAAAAGGCAAAACTATCAAGACAATAAAAAGATCAGTGGCAATAAAAAGATGAAGATGGGGGACGAACAAGCAGAACACAGAGGATTCTTAGAGCAGTGAAAATAGTCTCTGTGATTTTACAACGTTATATATATGTCATACTATTTTCCAAATCCATAAATTGTACAACACCGAGAGTGACTCCTAACGTAAACTATGGACTTTTGTGTCAATGTAGTTTCATTCTCGGTAAAAAAATATACCATTCTGGTGAGCGATGTTGACAATGGGTGAAGCCCTGCATATGTGGGGGCAGGAGGTATACAGGAAATCTCTGTATCTTCCTCTTAATTTTGTTGTAAAACTAAATCTACTCTATGGGGTGCCTGGGTAGCTCAGATGGGTGAGCGTCTGCCTTCGACTCAGGTCACGATCTCCAGGTCCTGGGATCCAGCCCAGCATCAGGCTTCTGGCTCAGCGGGAAGTCTGCTTCTCCCTCTGCCTCTCCCCCAGCTTGTGCTCTCTCTGGCTCTCTGTTTTTCTCTCTCAAATGAATAAATAAAATCTTCAGAAATAAATAAATAAAACTACCCTAAAAAATAAAGTTTGAAAACAAGAAATGACTTTTAAATTTCCTAAATAAAGACCATTAGAACTGATTGCCACAGACTTTGAAGATAGTTGTTTATTAAAGAAAAACAAATTTGAATGGAAAATAAAATAAAAATGTTATGGCATTCTTTATGTTCATCAACCTGGGGACCATGTACAATATTTCTAAAATATTTCCATTTATTATCTATCTTTGCATGTAATACCATTAATGCGTATTCTTCCTGAAATACCACAAAAGACCAAGTAAGCTTTGAATCTATGATAGAAAAAAGGCAATCCATACTTACTTAAAATTGGCTTTTTTGTGTGTGCTGATTTTCCTCTTATCTGCCATCATGGATTAGAAAACTAAGGGATCTTGCTACTGGAGGGAAAAATGTATTTACTCCAAAGTTTATAGAATTATGGGTAGTTACCTAAAGCATGAGTACTAATGTGGAAATATTTTCCTAAAACCCATGATGTACCAGGAGAAATGCAGAACATGTATTATGTTTTACGATGCTCCTTAGATAAGATTACATATAAGCACATGCCCAAATCCTTATTTGACTGATGTGGAGGATTTGCTAAGTATTTTGTTTATGGATTTACAGAACAAATCTTTTCCTGCTAGGTGTTAGGCACTGCTCTCAGCATGGAGCTTACTTTCCAGAAGGGAAGGTAGAAACTAAACACATAAATATATTATCACACTGCTGGGTGTGGTAGCGGGTGGAGGGAGCAGCATGGTAAAGAGATAGTGAATGACAGTAGGGTATCTTTCCTATAGTAATCAACAAAGATCAGCCTGCGATGGTGACATTGAGAGGTACTGCGAGAGTGAGTGGAAATAGCATTTCAAACAAATGCCTTGAGGTGAAAACAATTTGGTGCTCTGAGGCTCACAGGTTTTCCCTGAGTTTTCTTTAAAGATGAGACAAAAGACATTCAAGTTATTAAACAGCTATTGGAGCATAGCTACTGCCCGAAGGAAGTACATTATCAGCGCTTGCTGGACGATTTCCTCACGTGCAAGTTAAGGGCCTCCTTTATCTAGAGAATTACCTGTTTGGATGGCCAGATGGACAGATTACAGATTCTTATCTGTCAAAAGAAGTGCCATGGTCAAAGAAATTCCCAGGTCCAGTTGGTTTTCACAGCCGCACAGCAGGTGCGTGTGCGCGTGTGTGCGTGTGTGTGCGCACGCGCACTTGTGTTTTGCCTCAAAGCTCACTTGCAAAATTACCAAACCCTGCCTTCTTCTATTGCAATCCCTTGATTTCTAATGGAGTATGTTCTTCTGTGCTAACTAACTTGATATTTTTGTCTTCCATCTGCACTGGCACACTCTGCCTGTCTCCGCAAGTAATACAGGTGTTGCGTCATCAGTCCCAAGTCTGTCAGAAACAGACCCGTCCCTCCAGCTCACCAATTTCTTCTCTTCTCTCACTACCCTTCAGGTTCTGATGCTCAGCACTAACAGTGAAGACTAGAAAGCCAACAGGGAAAGAATCTTTTGAAATCCTATTTGTATTACAAATACATAGAGCTTCCTTGTAGTATCACATTTCCAGAGGTTTGGCCCTGTTTTACTTCATTTTCCAATGACTGCAACTGCGTCTCCTTACAACGTGGCCACCTGTCCACAACCATCAATCTCCACTTACTGGTGTTCTCTTTCCCATCATTAATTTTCATTTCAACAAGCTTCAAAACTATTAATTTTACTTCATTCTATTCCCTTAGGAAGCCTCTTTTGAGACACAGTCAAGCCACCCTAGCTGCCTCAGAAGACACTATCCAGATAAAAGGGCCAGAAGCAAAGTAGATTGAAAATAAAGAACTCTCTTGGTCCACCCTTTCTGAACTTTTATCCCCACCCCAACACTTCTACCATTCTTTCTTGACTTTCTTTCCTTTTCACTAATTATATATTTCCTCCCTTCCTCTTCCTTCCTTTTCCTTTCCCCTTTCCTCTCATTCTCTCTCTGTGTCTCTTTTTCACTCTCTTTTGTCTGCCTTCCCCCACTAGTTTGTAAGCTCCTGGAGATAAAGGATTTTCCCCGTTATATATATCCTGAGTCTAGAATAGTGCCTGACTCATACAAATGAATAAATTTATAGAATGAATGAATTAAAAACCATCTAGAAATCCTAGCAGGTGACTACATAGTCATGTTATGTAGGGCTCTCTGTCTGCTGAATGTAAAGCTAGGCTCTGTTAATGTTGTGGTTCAATGGCAATAATATTCTCTAGGCAGAAGATTTCCCTGATAATAGCTCTGTAGCTCTCTGGTATTCCCAGTACACTGAAGTTTTGGTTGTTTGAAACTCAATGAATGAAAAATTATAAATACCTAAAGACACCTTTCTTTACCTGAAATGGTAAACGTTTAGTTGCCGTGGCAAAAATAAATAAATAAAAAGTTTGAATTCATCCACTTAGATGAGCCATATTTGCTCGAAGACAGTCTTTTATATGCTTCATGTATAGAGATTCTTCTCACTCAAGAACATCTTTCTGAAGGAGTAGTTGTGGAGGCAAAGCTCACAGACACCTCTGACAGGATGCATTCATCATCATTGTTCATATGTATGGGTGAGCACCTGTGCTCACTGAAACACGGCTTGGCCTATAATGATACCAGATGTTTTGCAGGCAAATACTAAACACCCTCCATTTTTCCAGAACAGGAAGTCCTTCTCACCTTCCAAAGTGAGGAGATTTCTTGGTATGGCCACAAGATGCCCTTCAGCTCCGGTGGTGGAACAATGGTATATGGAAGGGAGGATACACTTACCTCAGCTTGAAATTTGTACAAAAATTTTTATTTTTTATTTGAATAGATTCAGTGATTTAAGGCAAAATTTGGAGTTTATCTTTAGTTATTACCCTTCCCCACCTCTTCCTCAGCAAGTCCTATATATTTATCTATACCATTTATATATATATATATATGTATATATATACACACACACACTATGTATTAACATATTTGGTGATATTAGCCACATCTTCTCTCATACATACAATCCCATCTCACGTAACAGTCAGAATGACTATTCACATATGAATTAAGGAAGACATTCCTGACGAAACCTCCTGCAGCACCCTCCTTCACATTCACCACAATCCAGTCCAATGGCCATCAGTCAGTTTCTTGAACATCTTAGTAATATTTCAGCCCAACGGAAATGTCTCTTCCTGACCCTTTCTTCTGCTTCAGTTTGAAGCTCCAGAGCTCCTCCCTCACATTTGTGGACCCCAGGACTAAATTACAATACAGGGCCCTTCCCTATGGATAACCAAACCATAAAGGGGACGGCTATCCAGATGGCAAACTCTGCCCAAGACTCCTGACCCCAACTGTATGGAGTTAGGGTCCAACTACAAAGTTAGAGGGAAGAGTCTACACAAGATCACCCTAATTTTTGATACCAACTTCAAATTTGTGAGTTTCTCAAAACCACCCTCAGTTTCAATAATTTCCTAGAAATTATTTGCTAGTTGAGACTTACAAAACTCAACTCACTGAAACTTATACTGAAAATTTTAATACTTATATTTACATGTATTACAGGGAAAAGATATATTAAAATTAGCTATGGAAGACACACATAGGGAAGAGTTTGAGAGGGTTCCAAATGGAAGTTTCCATTGTCCCCAGGATGCATTACTTTCCTAGCATTGAAATGTGGCAATACATATGGAATATTGTCAATCTGGAAATCTCCTGTGAACCAAGATGTCCAGAGTTTTTATTGAGGCCTCACCATATGCGTGATTGATTTCTTACCTATGTAATTGAACTCAATCTACAGCAGTCTCCTGGAGGTTGGCCCAAAGGCCCCACCCTAAATCATATGGTTGGTCTTGATGGTGTGGCCAACTCCCACTCTTACACTATTGTGTGTGACTGTCTTCACCCTGGTAAGATTTAAGAATGATCATGATTGAGGAAATGTTAACTGAGGAGATATCCTCAAGGGTATGCCTATATACCAATCCCAGGAATAAGAGGCCATTATTATTCTATAAGATTATTTGAGAGCAGGAGATACACAGTATTTAAAACTGGGGTTATAAGTAAAAAGAAAAAAAATTAGTTCCTAGTGTTCTGAGAGATCAATAAACATAGAAATAGGAGGAAATGGCAATTCTAAAGTTTCCAGCATTTTCCTGTTTTATGGATTATAAATCTAATTTAATGTTGGATATTGAGATAAAATGGATATTGGATATAATGAGATAAAACTATCATAAGAGAGCTTTTAGTTACACAAACTTCAACTCCCATTTAGCTGAATCCCAATGTTTAGAGACACAGCAGTTTCAAAGAGCTGGAAAAATACTCTTTTGAGGAAAAGTGAGGTATACAGGTAAACAATTGTATTTAACAAGCATATGCTAGATTAGAGGTAAGGGGCACTGGTAGAAGAGATGGTATGATGTGTGCTCCCAGTGTGGCCTCTTAAGATGGATTTTCCTGCTTGGGTAGAGGAGTAAATGACATGTTGACAGAAACTCTAGTGTTGGTTCCATAGGCATGAACACTTTAGTCCTATGCATATGACAAATTACAATTTAATTTTTCTAGAGTGTATAGATTGTCTGAATATTTTTTATTGTAATAAAATTTTACAAGTATTTAGTATAACACCAGTGACATTACTGATGGATACCACTATGCATATAAATTTCTATTTGTATATCTATTTCCTTACGACACCTTTATAGATGTTTACTCACTGGATAAAAGAAATGTATGTCATCTTAACAGTTTCTTGTGCTTGTGGATACAATATAAATTGGTACTGCCATTTTAAGTGCAATATGATGGATATGTCCAAAATGTAATACCAGTTTCTCTCAGCAGGCCACAGAATTCTTCTCATTGAGCCATGAACATAACGTTTTGATAACATCCCATTTCAACCTATATAAATGCCAATATATAATACTCAAAGTTATTAATTTTTCCTCTTTTTAATTTTTATTTTTTATTATATTTCATTTCATTTTTATAACCAGCATATCTTAGTTACTAAAAGGTTGTTCTCCTTTTATTCATATAATGGCTATTTATATTTCTTTTTTTTTCTATTGAGGTATAATTGACATATTACATTAATTTTAGGTATGTAACATAATGATTTGATATTTGTACATCTTATAAATGATCACCATGAAATTCTAATCTACATCCATTCCCGTACATAGTTAACAACTTTTTCTTATGATGAAGACTTTTAATATTTGCTCCCTTAGCAACTTTGAAATACGCAATGCAGTATTATTAACTATAGTCAACATGTACATTACATCGATATGACTTATTTATGTTATAACTGGAAGTTTGTGCCTTTTGACCCCCTTCAACCATTTCACCCACCCCACCCTCCATCCCCAACCTCTGGTAACCACCAATCTGTTCTACGTACCTATGAGCTTGGTTTTCTTTGGTTTGTTTGGTTTAGATTCCACATGTAAGTGAGATGATACAGTGTTTGTCTGGCTTATTTCACTTATCATAACTGTCTCAAGTTCCATCTATGTTGTTGCAAATGCAAGATATCATTCTTTTTTACCGCTAAATAGTATTCAATTATATATTTATCTTTATTTATTCATTCATCTACCAATGAACACTAAGGTTGTTTCCAATCTTGGTTATTGTGAATAATGTTACAATAAACATGGGTATGTATATCTCATCAAAATCCTGTTTTCATTTTCTTTGTGTATGTACCCAGCAGTGAAATAGCTGAATCATATGGCAGATCTATTTTTAATTTTTTCAGGAACATCCATATTGTATTCTATCATTGTTAGACAGACTAATTTACATTCCCACCAACAGTGTATAAAGGCTTTCTTTTGCCACATCCTCTCCAACACCTGTTGTCTCTTGTGTTTTAAATGATATCCATTCTAATAGGTGTGACGTGGTATCTCATTATGGTTTTGATTTGCATTTCCCTGATGATTAGTTATGTTGAGCATTTTTTAATGTATTTGTTGGCCATTTGCATGTCTTCTTGGAAGAAATATTTATTCAGATTTTCTGCCTATTTTTTAACTGAATTGTCTTTCTTTTTTTTTTTGCTATTGCACTGTATGAGATTTTTACATATTTACATATTTTCAGTAGATTGTCTTTTCATTTCATTGATAACTTCCTTTGCAGTGTAGAAACTTCCTAGTTTGATGTAGTCTCACTTGTTTATTTTTGCTTTTGTTGCCTCTGTTTTTTGAGTCAGATACAAAAAATCATCTCCAAAACTGATGTCAAGGACCATACAGCCTATGTGTTCTTCTAGGAGTTATATGGTTTTAAGCCTTTTATTGAAGTCTTTAATCCATTTTGACTTAATTTTTGCACATAGTGTAAGATAGTAGTCCAATTTCATTCCTTTGTATGTGGCTATCCAGTTTTTCCAACATCATTAATGGAAGAAACTGTACTTTCCTCATTGTATATACTTGGTTTCTTTGTTATAGACTAATTGCCCATATATGCATAGGTTTATTTCTGGGTTTGCTATTCTGTTCCATTGATCTATATGTCTATGTATTTTTTGTTTTATAAAATGCTTGTTATTTCTCTGACCATATTTTATATGGTAATATAGGGTTTTGCTCATTATTTTATATATTAACTCATTAATTATTTATTTAATGTTAGAATGGCATGTTTAAAGTATGTTCCTCAGATTGCTATTTGTCTTTGATTTTGATATTCATGTTTTTCAATACCATTATTTAAAATTTGTAGCTAGTCACATCTATCAGTCATCACCATCTCCACCTTATATTTTCTTCTGTTGATGCTTAGAAAAGTTTTCTTTGTATTAGAACTTTTAAATATTCACTTATATTACTTCTGGTTTTGTAGCTTTATGTTCTGTATTTAATTTCCTTTTAAATCACCCTTTTTTATGGGGCGCCTGGGTGGCTCAGTCGTTAAGCGTCTGCCTTTGGGTCAGGGCATGGTTGGGATCTTCCCTGCTCTGCTGGGAGCCTGCTTCTTCCTCTCCAACTCCCCCTGCTTGTGTTCCTTCTCTCACTGGTTGTCTCTCTCTCTGTCAAATAAATAAATAAAATCTTAAAAATAAATAAATAAATCACCTTTTTTTAATAAAGAAATTTTAAATACATATGATATAACTAAACCTTGGGCCCCTCATGACCCAATCTCTTTTCCAGGATACCACAATTAAAACCAGAAACCTTAATGAGCAATATACAGCTTTATTCTAAATCTCCTTGAGGAGATTTTTCTCACGTAGTCTCATTAAACATCCTATTTATTCGGTTCTCCAATTCTCTAAATGTTTTCCCTCAAGGCAAATGCTAAAATTTCTCTCTGAAAGGTTCCCATGATTCTCTGCTCCTCACCCCCAACATGCACCTTTACACTTCTTTTCAGAACATCATTCACCTGCCTAAAGATAGTTTCTGGACACTCAATCTTCCTTCTCCATTTGTCAAGAGAAGCATGTAGGACCTAGTAGAAAATATAAATCATCACTTGCTCTCACAAATTTCCTTCTAAAAAATGTCATAGATAATAAACATCTCTTTTGTTGCATATAATTGCTAGCATTGTTTTCTGAGATTACTATTTTTTCCCATTGACCTATCTATTCTGTGCCTGTAGCGTGTCATAATTATTAGAGCTTTATGATTATTTGTGCCAGTTCTCTCAGTATTCCACTGCTTAAATTGCTTTATAATTGTCACTTGTTTGTTGTTCCAAATGGGTTTTGAGATATTTGTTTGAGTTTAATAAATATCTATTTGGAGTTTCAGGAAAATCATACTAAATTATTATACAAAGTTAAGATAAATGCATATCTTGGGGCATCTGGGTGGCTCAGTCAGTTAAGCCACTGCCTTTGGGTCAGGTCATGATCTCAGGGTCCTGAGCAGGAGCCTGCTTCTCCTTCTCCCACTGCTGCTCCCCCTGCTTGTACTCTCTTGCTCTCTCTGTCAAATAAACAAAAATTTAAAAATTAAAAAAAATAAAAATTATAAATGCACACCTTTTTAATAATTTTCTTCCAAAGCATGGCCATGCTGTAGCTTTCTATTGAGCTGGTTTTTATTTATAGTCATAAATAAAATGAAAATAAAATTAATAGGAAAAATAGAAATTTGCTAAGATAAAAAGTTGATAACATTGAATATTTTTCACTGCTGTTTATATAATTTGAAGCAGAACGTGATAGTTACCTTCATAGCCTGATAAGAAAAATGGTTTTCTTTATTCAGTCCTGCAACATTGTTATTATTTGTTTGGGATATTCCATTATTATATTTAAATCACCTTTGCGCAGTAAAACAGCAATTAACCTCTTCCAAAATAATTCTTACCAAAATTTTGTAGCAATAACCTAAATTATTTTTCTACAGGAAATACCAGATAAAAACAGGAATGGAGAAAAGATTTTGAGGAAAAATTGTGATTATTTTATACATGAAATATTTAATAGAATTATTTGAATACATTTTACTTGAATGTCAAGTAATTTGGAGGAGGAGGAAAGTTGAATTAAATCAAAAGTAAATCAAAAGATAGCTGATAAATGTTAACTATCCCTTTGCCACTGATCAGTGCAAATGATATATTCATTCTTGAATATTTTTGAATCCCTTGTTTTCTTCTAAGTCATGTCATCTTCGGAGGTTTTTTTTCCTCAGAGGAGATACATATATATAATGTATCATATATATACATATATAATGTATCATATATATATAATGTATCATTTCTGTATTTTTTATTTATCTTCTCTTATTTTGTCCATGATATTGAGTAAAACTTCTTGAGCAGTATTAAAGAGTAGTGTTGATAGGCACAACCTTATTTTATTCATTCAAAAAATAATTACTAAGTTTATCTTATGTTAGGCCCAGCAGATACTGTAGTAATCAAGCTCTGAAGAAATTTGTTTTATTAGGGGAGATAGGCAGTACTTTGATAATATAATACATAAATAATAGTATAAATACACAACGTAATTGTAGATTTTAAAAAGTGCTCTAATGATTGGGCTGTCAGATAAAATTTTAGGACACCCAGTAAGATCTGAATTTGAGATAAACAATGAATAGATTTTTGTTTTTCAGATTGTGTATGTGTGTGTGCTTGTAAGTGTGACTCAGATATTGCATGGTACATACTTATATTAAAAAATGACATATGCATTGTTTATCTGAAATTCCAATTAACAGGTTATCATATATTTTTATTTGCTAAATCTGGCAACTCCATCTAAAGAATATAATGAAAATAAGAAGCTACCTCATAGGAGCAGAAGAAATGAGATTTGAGGGATGGATACAAGCCAGTCTGAAAAGAACTAGAAAAGACCATGCCAAATTCATGTGTGTGCAAGTTCATACGAAAGAAAGGGCTCCATCTCCTTTAAGGAATATAAAGAAGGCCAATGTGGCTGGATAAAAATGAACACCAGGGAGAAGTTGAAAAGAAATTCAGAAGCGAGATTGGGCAGAGCCTTTTGTCTGCAAGAGTAAGACTGTTTCTGAAGCTATTTGGATTCCTCTATAGGTCTTTTCCCCCATTCTGTTTCTATCTCTGTAACTTCTATATGGTAGAAACTGTTACCCATTCCTTTTTTTTTTTTTTTTCCATAATAACAGAATTTTCAGGTAGGCACACAACCGATTAAAATAAACAAATACTTTTTCCAGATCCTTTTCAGACAGGTGTGATGATATATGCAAGGATTTATTTCTGGGCTCTCTATTCTACTCCATCCATCTACATTGTCTGTCTTTATACCGGTACCTCACTGTTTTGATTACAGTAGTGTTACAGTAACTTTTGAAAACGGGAACTATAAGACCTCTATTTTTTTTTTTTTTTTTTTTTTTTGGTAGGATTGTTTTGGGCATTTGTGTTTCTTTGTAATTCCATATGAATTTTAGGATGAATTTTTCTTTTTTGACTGAAATTCATTGGAGTTTTGATAGGGATTACATGAATATGTACATCACCTTGGGCAGTTTTGATTATTGTTACTGAACTTAACAATATGAAGTCTTTCAATCCATGAACATAGGACGTCTTTCCATTTATTGGTGTCTTTAATTTCCGTGAGTAATATTTTGTAGTTTTCAGTACACTTTTATTTTTATATCCTTGGTTGTTTATTCCTAAGTATTTTATTCTTTTTGATGCTGTAAGATAAATGAAATTTTTTCTTATTTATCTTGTCACTTTGCTAAATTTGATTTTTAGTTCTAATGGCTATGGAATCTTCAAGGTTTTCTACATACACGATCATGTTATCTGTGAATAGAGATAATTTACTTCTTTATTTTAAACTTGGATGTCTTTTATTTTCTTCCTTATTTACTCTGGGTAGGTTATTTAGTACTGTATTAAATAGAAGTGGCAAAATCAGGCATTCTTGTCTTAAGATCTTAAATGAAAAACTTTCAGTCTTTCACCATTAACTGTAATGTTAGTTGTGGATTTTTCATATGTGGCCTATATTGCATTAAGATAGTTCCTTCTGTTCGTATTTTGCTGTGTGTTTTTATAACAAAAGGGTATGGGATTTTGTCAAATATTTATTCAACATTAATTGACATGATCATGTGGGTTTCCCCTCCTTCCTTTCTTTATGTTAATGTAGTATATTGTATTGATTTTCTTGTGTTGAACCATCCTTGCATTCTAGGAACGAATCCCACTTGGTTATGGTATATAATCATTTTAATTTGCTGTTGAATTTGGTTTGCTAGTATTTTGTTGAATATTTGTGATCACTGTTCATCAGACATATTGGTTTTAATTTTACTTTTTTGTAGTATCTTTGTCTGGCTTTGGTATTAGAATAATACTGGTCTCATAGAATGAATGAATAAGTGCCCCCCCCTTTCTTTTTCCAGTTTTAAAAAATAATTTGAGAAGGATTGGTGTTAATTATTCTCCAAATATTTAGTAGAATTCACCAGTGAAGCCGTCTAGTCCCGGACTGTTTTTGTTGGGAGGTTTTCGATTATTGATCCAATTTCCTTTAGAGGTCTATTCAGATTTTCTAGTTCTTCAGGATGTAGTTTTTGTAGTTTGTTTGATTCTAGAAATTTAATCATTTCATCTAGGTTATCCAATTTGCTGGCATAGAACTATTCACAGTATTTTTTCTTATAATCATTCTTATTTCTGTAAAATCAGTAGACTATTACTACATTTTAAATTCTTATTTTGGTTATTTTTGTCTCCTCACCCCTTTTTTTCATAGTGTAAAGTTTTGTTAATTTTGTTGATCTTTTCAAGGAATGAGATCTTGGTTTCATTGATTTTCTTTATTGTTTTTCTGTTCTCTATTTACCTCTGTACTAATCTTTCTTATCTCCCTCTTTTGGTAGACCTAGTTTAGTTATTTTGTTTGGTTGTTTGTTTGCACTTCGTGTATTTCCTTAAGGTATGAAATTAGATCATTGATTTTTCTTCTTTCTTAATGCAAATGTTTGTAGGTATAAATTTCTATGTTAACATTGTTTTCACTGCATCCCATATGTTTTTGTCTGTTGTATTTTCATTTTCATTTGTCTCAAGGTATTTTCTAGTTTCTCTCATGCTTTCTTCTTTGACCTATTAGTTGTTTGAGTGTGTTATTTAATTTCTGCATATTCATGAATTTTCCATTTTTTCTCTGCTGTTAATTTCTAGGTCCATTCAACTGTGATCAGAAAAGATATTTTATATGGTTTTTATTTTTTAAAGTTATTAAGACTTTTTTTGTGGCCTAACATGGTTTATCTTGGAGAATATTCCATGTACTCATTACCTTCTTTCTTAAACTCATATCACCAGCTAGGCCTTAAGACTTGGCCTTTACTGCCCACGTGTTTATACTCACTAAATTTTGTCTTACATTTTCCCCTAAACTCTTCTTTCCTGCTTTCCTCTTAACTCAGGCAAATGAAATCTAGCTCCCTCTCCCCCAGGTAATGGCAACTGCCCTGACAAAATCTCCCACCAGCCTAGACCACCCAGACAATTTGAGCTACATCTAACTCATGACTGCATAGATGGACCATGGGATGACCTGTGGAATGACCTACAATTACCTTTACCTCACTATAATACTAAAATCTCCACCCAAGGAGGAGCCTCAGCCTAAATTACGTAATATACAATGTATGTATGGGCATGTTTCCTTAAGGCACATGTGTAAACTTATGCCTGATTCTACATGGATGACAAAGCTTCCCTATCTAGATATTCATCTTAACCTTAAACAAAAGGAACTTATTAACCCTCTCTCCTGGAGCCATGGCTTTGGAAGCCATTCCCCATGATCTTTTCCCTGCAAATGAAAGTTTTCTTTATGTGACAACACACATAGTACAGTTTCTGACTTGCCAAGGAGCAAACTCATATTAGTTTGGTTACACCCTCTCTTCCCCTTTCTTTTATTATTTGCATAAGATGTAACCAAGACAGTAATCTGCTTTTTTATCACATTTCTTGATGAAAAAGGAGAAAATAACATGCGTACCGATTATTTTACATGTATCTTTTCCTGGGCTGTATTTTTTTTAAATATCTCTTAAAAATATTATGAATTCTTGTTTTTTCGTGGTGCATTTTCTTTCTAGAGCTCCACTTGTTTTTAAAAAACAATTGAAAGATAGTAATGACTGGGTCCACTTGAAAAATAAATACCTTTACTTTCTGAGCAAGAAGAATGTGTTAAGATCACCACCATGTAAATATATAGATTAAGTTTTTGTTTCTAAACAAATATATCCCCAGGCATAATTTTGTTGTGTCTCTATCCTCTCTATTATTTTAAGTGAGGTAAAACAAAATAAATTAAATCAAATCAAGTACAAGAACAAAAGTAAGCACTACAACTCAGTCTTGAATCAATTAGAGTTCATAAGTAAATTATAAAGAAGCATTAATCAGCTAAATATAAAGGGAATTTCAAATACTTTCAATATTAGATCATGATAATTAAATAACTAAAACTTTTTCTCAAAAGTGACTTAAGTTGCTTTTCTGGAATTTTACAGACAAGGCTAAAATTTCTTCTCAATAGGGGTTTATATTATATTCTATACTAGACAAATAGGAAGGCTTGGGTTTTTAATGTCTCTAGTTTTATTATTTATACATTTCACCTGCATATTTTAGTCATGACAACTGAAATGTCCAAAAAGAAATACGCAAAATAGATCTTCTGATGACAATTCATTTTATTTGAAAAGATCGTATGCCCTAATCCCTAAGATAACCCTTCAGTCAAAGGTTGAAATTGTACAAGATTCAGATACTGTGTTCTATCAGAATTCAACACTTACTTATTTTTAAAACACTTTATGTTATCTTTTTATTGTGATATTCAAAATCACTATGAAATTCTCCTG
Source organism: Ursus arctos (assembly GCF_023065955.2). NCBI lineage: Eukaryota > Metazoa > Chordata > Mammalia > Carnivora > Ursidae > Ursus > Ursus arctos. The sequence goes on from NW_026622775.1 coordinate 25,458,855, forward strand.
CGAGTATTTATAAAACTATTTGATCATCAGAATTCAATTCACTGTAGCTTAGCAACAACTACTAAAGAAAGTTATAGAGAATAGTGTTCAACTGAATAATTGTTACAGGCAAAACAGTAACTTCCTTATTATCCTATACTTTCCTATTTCCTAGCTTATAAAATACAATCTTGAATTCCCCATAGGTGGAACATCATCACCATCTAAGCAATTGGTTATACAAATTACACTTTAAAAGACGCAAATTTAATTTTAATATGTATCTATTGATTTCATAAATCATCATATTTATAATTAAATTGTCATCCAACTGATGCAGGGACAGAGAAAAAATGAAACAGCTTAATGAGCTTTCTCTAAGCCATTGCCCACCAGCTTAAAAAGCAGTTCAGTCTTGTTTACATAAAAGAAATACTTCTTTAGACCCACTATAAACTATGGATTTACAGTTATAATTATTTTTCTCATTGACTTCTCTATTATACTAAGGACCCTGCTGTGATTCAGGATCTGCTTTTAGATGCACTTTCATCGGACAGTTTTTAAAGTATATTTGCATATCTCAATTCAATTACATTAAAATTATTTTTAATCTAAACTGCTTCTTTTAGTTCTTTTTTCCCCTTCTAATCTGAATCATTCTGCCCTTATTTGTGTAAAAATTCATGCTGACTTTTTCATTTTTCCTTATGATTTGAGAATCAGCTTTGATCTATCTAATTAAAACTTCTGTGAGAAACAAAACATAAAATGACTGCCAGGAGGCAGTCTGAAGTTATTTGAAATGATTTGAACATCAACACTCTAACTTTCCATAGCACCCTCAAGTGTTTGCAAAACCAAGTAAACAAATTGCATGATCTTTCCGAAGTATAATTAGTATTCAGTTATACTATGCTCTGGTGCCTTGAGAAGCCAATCTGATATACAGCCATACTAAGACGTTAGCAAAATAATTCTGATGATAGGCTATCTGTAGATAAATATTGTTTAGGTGGAACAAAAGACTTTAAACAAAGGAATGAGGATAGAACAGATTTCAGACTTACTCTTATTTACAAAAACAGAAAAAAGAATAAAAATAGGAGAAATGTAGGCTGACATAAACAATAAATAAGGGAAAGGGCCAAGTCCCAGAAAGATGTTGATTGGAATGAAAATGGAGACATTTAAAACAATGTAAATCTAGAGCTATTGTTTCAATTTCCTGTCCATAGACCGCTTATTTCCTTCTATGAAGCTCTGCAGTATCACTGAGTGAGTAAGCCAAATGTGAATGAGGCTGTTGAAGCATAAATGGAGACCTCAGAGGTGAGAAAATGTTATGCTAATAATCAAAGAGGTCTCTGAAGGTCATGGAGAAAAAAGTACGGAAGGGCCAAGATAGTTATCCATTTGGTCTCTGGGACTTGCTAGAAATTATTCTAATATATAAGAAGAAGAGATTCCTGGTATTTTTAAAAATGCCTATTTATATAAAGTGAATAGCATGTTTTTCTAGGATAGAAATTTCACAGACACTATAATTCTTTAGGACTATAATAAATATTCATTATATCCATTATATCAAAAGGCATATCCCTGCTATTAGGCATTTGTAAACATTTAATTTTGGGAATTTAAACTCAATAGTGAAGAAAGTACTGAAAAGGTAGTTCTACAATCACAGTCATTTTCCTATGTGTTGAATAAAGCAGTGATTATGTGGTTTTTATACATTCAATCATTGGCTAGTCTGTATCTAAACCTTTCTAAGATATAATATGGTTGTGGATGCATTTTGTACTGGGAAATCCTTTATTACTTGGATAATAAAATTAATGAAATGTACACATAGGGATACATGCATATTTTATTCTGTATGTCAGTCAAAAATCTGAAAGGTTTTATGTTGGGTATATCGTGGCTTTTTGTATAATTTCCTAACTTGATAACAACTATAATAACAGCTTTGATGCAGGCAGGCTGGGTCCAGGGACCCAGAGAGGGTCCTGCAGGACCAGCCAGGAGGGTCTTTGGCTTCATGCAGGATGGAAATCAAATGCCAGCAGGAGGTGAAAGCAGAGTTTTATTGAAGACATAGAGAGAGAAGTACAGATGAGCATCCAGGGGACTTGGAAGGGAAAGGAGGGAGTTTCATTTTTGCCTGGGATCTGGGGTTTTTATTGGCAAATGTGGCCTGGTGGACGGGTCCTTTCAGGCATCCAGGAACTGGTCAGAACAAGGACAGGTGTCCTTCATAAGTCACTCATTCCCTGATTCCAGGGGTCTTTTTATCATGATATCTAGAGCCAGTGGTCTGGAATAAGCACATGGTGGCTCTGCCTGGTCATTCCTTAGATATCATCCATTGTGCTGGAAGACTCCAAAGATAGCATTATCTCTTTGTCCCTTACAAGGAGGACAGACATTAAGACATGTGTAGGGCAAGGATGCAGGTCCTAACAAGAATAGAGGTAGGAAAAGAAGCAAAGAGGGGGGGAAAATCCCCATGACAACATTCTCATAGAAAACCCTAGACTTAGAAATTCCAGGCAACTCTGTGGGCTCCCCTCCCTCTGCTGGAGCTTTGTACTGTGGCTCAATAAACTGTTTTGCTGCCTACCACTCTTTGTCTGGTCTACCTCTTCATTCTTCGAAGTGGTGTGACCAAGAGCAGAGGGCACTAAAGGAAAAGAACCCCTGAAAGGATAATAAAATGATTGAAAGATATAATTTTAATTAACATGGAATACAATGATTAAAAAACCAAACTGAATATATTTCTTCCATATGAGAAATTTATTATGGAAAAATAAATGGAAGGCAGGAACACAGTAAGCAAATCAGTGAAGTATGCTATATTTTCACCCTGATAAAGAACACAACAAAAACAGTCACAAAATAATGCACTTTGTTCCATCAATGTTTCTCATGTAACCAATTGTGCTGTTTATTTTATTCACATTTGAACTAAAAATTCCAGCTTCTGTGAGTTAGAAAACAACATCATAATTCCATATTTTTATTTTTTTAAAATGTCACACTATTTTTTAGCAGCTTTATAATACACTTCACTTTATACTTCCCCCAGCATTTTTTCAGTGTCCGTTTCACTCACTTCCATTCTGAGAGTGAACAGTACATTTAAATATTTGCAGCTTTGGCAAATGAAAGTTGGTATTTCATTTTAGTGTATAGTTCTTTGATCACTATTAAATTGAGCATATTTCCATATGATTGTTGTTCACGTGTTTTTTTTTTTCTCCCTGAAAATTATTTATTCTTTCTCTCTCCTCACTTTTTGTGTTGAAGTAGAACTTTATTTTTTTTTAAGTTTTTATTTTAATTCCAGTTAGTTAACATACAATATTATATTAGTTTCAGGTGTACAATATGGTAATTTGACATCTCCATACAACACCCAGTGTTTATCACGAGTGTAATCCTTAATCCCCATCGCCTATGTCACCTATCCCCTCTCCCACCTCCCCTTTGGTAGCAATCAGTTTGTTTTCTACAATTAAGAGCCTGTTTCTTGGTTTGTCTCTCTCTCTAGCTCTTTTTTTCTCCCTTGCTTTTAAATTCCACATATGAGTGAAATCGTATGGTATTTATCTTTCTCTAACTGACTTATTTCACTTAGCATTATACTTTCTAGCTCTATTCATGTCATTACAACTGGTAAGACATCATTCTTTTTTATGGCTGAATAATATTTCATTATACACACATGTATACCACCTCTTCTTTATCCATTCAACAGTGTATGGACACTTGGACTGCTTCTGTATCTTGGCTATTCTAAATAATGCTGCTATAAACATAGGGGTGCATGTATCCACTTAGATTAATGTTTTTGTATTCTTTGGGTAAATACCCAGTAGTGCGATTTCTGGCTCATGGGGGTAGTTCCATCTTTAACTTTTTGAGGAACCTCCATACTGTTTTCCAGAGTGGCTGTACCATCTTGCATTCCCACCAACAGCGCAGAAGGGTTTCTTTTTCTCCACATCCTCACCAACACCTATTGTTTCTTGTGCTGTTGATTTTAGCCATTCTGACAGGCGTGGGGTGATAGCTCATTGTGGTTTTGATTTGCATCTCCCTGGTGATGAGCATCTTTTCATGTGACTTTCGGCCATTTGCATGGGTTTTTTTTGGAGCAATGTCTGTTCATGTCTTCCACCCATTTTTAACTAGATTATTCCTTTTTTGGGTGTTGAGTTTTATGAGTTCTTTATATATTTTGGATACCAAACCTTCATCAGATATATCAGACATGTCATTTGCAAATATCTTCTCCCTTTCTGTAGGCTGCTTTTTAGTTTCGTTGATTGTTTCTTTTGCTGTGCAGAAGCTTTTTATTTTGATGGGTCCCAATAGTTTATTTTTGTTTTTGTTTTCCTTGCCTCAGGGGACCTATCTAGAAAAAGTTTCTAAGGCCAACGTCAGAGAACTCACTTCTAGGAGTTTTATGGTTTCGGGTCTCACATTTAGGTCTTTAATCTATTTCAAATTTATTTTTATGTATGGTATAAGAAAGTGGTCTAGTTTCATTATTTGTGTGTTGCTATCTTATTTTCCCAACATCATTGTTAGAGAGACTGTCTTTTTCCCATTGGATATTCTTTCTTACTTTGTCAAAAATTAGTCAACCATACAGTTGTGGGTTTATTTCTGGGTTTTCAATTCCATTCTATGTGTCTGTTTTTGTGCCAGTACTCTACTGCTTTGATTATTACAGCTTTGCAATACAGGTTAAGTCTGGAATTGTGATGCCTCCAGCTTTTCTCTTCTTTTTGAAGATTGCTTTGCCTATTTGGGGACTTAGGTGGTTCCATACAAATTTCAGGACTCTTTGTTCTAGTTGTATGAAAAATGCTGTTGGTATTTTGATAAGGATTGTATTGAATGTGTAGATTGCTTTAGGTAGTATAGACATTTTAACAATAGATTTTCTTCCAACCCATGAGCATGGAATGTCTTTCCACTTCTTCATGTTGTCTTTAATTTCTTTCTTCAGTGTTTTATAGTTTTCAGAGTACAGGTCTTTCACCTCTTTGGTTAGATTTATTCCTACATATCATTATTTTTGGCACAATTGTAAATAGGACTGTTTTCTTAATTTCTCTTTCTGATGCTTCATTATTGATGTACATAATTCCATATTTTCATCATGTGCTGACCCAATGCAAACTTTTCAGTTTCATTTTTAAAAATAAGTGAGATAATATGTAGTAAATATTCTTGCATGAGAATGAATCCTAATTTGAATTTAAAGTAAAGGTAATGTTCATCAACAAATGTTGCGTGTTGTTTATTTAAATTTCTTTTAACATATTCCCAGGATATTCTTCTGATCCTACACAATTTACCAAGGACTTAAATATTTTGTTAGTATTTTTGAAAAATGAAATTTAAGAAATTTATCTGGAACTAAGACCAAGTAAGTAATCAGGATGACATTTATCTTATTGTGAAAGTTTGCTTATTATATAGAAATTTATGTGTGTACAAAGTTATATAAAAAAACACATTCATTATAATCATATTCATGAATTAAAAGAAAGGCAAGGGAATTCAATTTGATCTACAAATACCATTCTATGAGGATCTTATAAAATTATGCAGATACCTACCATTGTGCATATCATGGGGATTTAAAAATTACCCCTTCCTTTTGATAGTCCATGATCAGAGATCATATTGTATAAGTGTGTGTGTGCGTGTGTGTGTGTGCTGTTGTTGTTTTTGTTTGTTTGTTTTCTAGAAGCAGATATTGAGATAAAAATTTGAGTGGAAATAATTATTTTGAAGCACAAATGTCGTGGTTGAAATGTGAGAAAATGACAGGGAAGAGAAGATAGTCATAAGGGTACATTTCAGTTAGCTATTGTGGTCAGCAAATGGAGTTCAATCCACAGAGAAAACTCTAGAAAGTGGTATAAAGTTACACCTCAAAATTACCTCACTTGAGAGGCAAGGGAGCTGTATAATTATCCATCAACTCCCAGAGTGTTGTGAAGCCCTTAACATTTCCAGCACTGGAAGTTCATAGACTACAGCCTTTTGTACTTCCAGAAAAAGTCCTAAGGCACGAGGATGCAGAGATTGGCACTGGAAACTAACCATAATATACTGAACTACTTGTGTATTGGGCAGGGCATAGCAATAAAAGCTACTGTCTTCACCTTACATTATTTAGGGCCTGTGTTAAATGCCCAACCCTGTTAATTTTAACGTTCCTTAAAGGTTGGTTGCAATTTAAAACAACAACAACCAACACATTGCAAGAAGACGTAACCAATTGCTGCAGTTGGTCCTGAGGTTGGCCATAGCTGATATTCTTTATATTCTTCTTCTACTGTGCATGTTAGATTTCCCTCGACCTGAGTCAGCATTTGAGCTAGCCGAAGAGTGCTGGCAAATGTGATAAATCATACTTTCATGTCTGAGGGTTCCAATTCTTTGGTTATCATGTCTTCACCAAACTGCGTTTCCTGTGATTGCCATTTAAGATTTTGACTGAATGAAAGCATTAAGAAGTCCCCTAAGGAATTTCCTTAGCTCCAGATATACTTCTTCCTACCCACATTACATGGTAGCAACACCACCTCCTTATGATAATTGTGGTCATTTATCTCTGCCAGTATAGTGAACTTTCTTTTTGATTGTTGTTTTATTGGTATAAGGAGATCAAAATAACTAAGTTCGGTCAATAATTTTAAATTTAATGAAATCCTTCACATGTTCTCATGTAAATGCATCCCTCTTCACAGAACTAGGACTTCTAGTCCATAAGGCCAAAAGTTGCTAAATGAAGCAAAAAAAGTACTCAGTTGGTGACTGGGAACAATGGTGAGAAGGCACTCAAACAAAGGTAATCCATATATTGGGAATATTGTAGGTATTATGTTCAAAGAAATCCGTGGACATTGTGCCCATTGTTGTATCACCTTTGCCATATTGTGCATTTCTTTCCCAAGGCTCTGTTCATGATCCCATTATAATAAATCAGTGAACTTGTTGTTGAGTAAATTTGCCAAGACACCACAGAGAAGGAAAACACAAACACATAGCCACACCCATATCAAAGCAAAAATTGCACCAGATAATGCTAAACAAGCAAGAAAGACCTTATTTGAGATTATTGCAATAGGGAAGGGGATTGAATTCAAGTCCACTAAAACAAAAGGAAAGTTTTTAAGGATTGGGATGAGCTAGTGGAAAAGTACTAAAGAATAATCCAAGGGGTTGTCAGTGGTATGTGTCTAGCATGTTGAATTATTTCTGAGTTTGTAAATGTTTTTCTCTGGAATCAGGCTGTCTACATTTGCTAATTGCTGCTAATTGAATTTAGGCTCCTACCCTCTTTTAGAGACTACATAATAGAAGTGTTATCTCCTTTGATGCTTACATTTCAAAGAGATTGTTCCTCAGTCCTTGAGATAGACATTTCCTGAGTTAAAAAACTGGCAAGAATTTGGGACAAAATTTACACACATTTCCAAGGGACAAAACAAAAATTTACAATTGAAGGTTTTCTGTAGTAAATGCTATTAAAAAAAGGCAGGTCAGGGGCCTATAGTCTAGAAGAAACCTGTCTAAGCCAAACTGAGGGTTGCTTAGAAGGTAGGTCTTGATGACCTAGGACATACATCAATCCAAAATGGATGAATTAATTACTATTCAAGCGTACAAAGGATCCAATGTAATCAATCAATCTATTACAGCCTGTCACATTGGCTAACTGAACCCTTCTAAGGATGGTGCCATACCTAAGGCTTACCTTAGTCTCTACTGGGAATTGGTCTAGCATTCAGCATTCAGTGGCAATGTTACAGGCTCAGTGAGAGGGAGCCCATGTTGTCAGGTCCAGGCATATTTACCAAGCCAGTTATTATGACTTTTTTTTTCATTAGGATGAAATGTAAGCAATAGGGTGACTAAGGATAGGATATTTTTTGTTGTTTTCTGTTTTTTGTTTGGTTTTTGGTTTTATTATTTTGTGTTTTGGCAAAGCAGCAATTACTAAAAATGTGACACATCTTTACTCACTTATGTAGGCCTATCTATAGGACTTTTACCTGAGTTGTTTGGTCAGTTATGTTTGTACTGATAATATTTGATACATAACTATGATCAGTTAACTCAATGAAGCTTATTTCAGGGATGGGAGATGTTTCAAAGCTGTGCTACATTCCCTTTAATGGCCATGTTTTTTTTTTTTTTTTGTGCACTTTGACTCTTCGTGCATAGATCTTCCAAATTTCAACTCAATGTACAGAATCTCCCCACTTTTGCATTTCTAGAATCCTAGGATTTGTGTTAGAATTAGTAATAAGTTTTAATTAGTCAATTAAATACTATAACAACAAGAATACATGCACATGTATGAGGATTTCATATTCAAGAATGTTTTTTGATGGGGTGCCTATTGGCTCAGATGGTTAAGCATCTGCCTTTGGCTCAGGTCATGATCTCCAGGTCCTGGGATCGAACCCCACATCAGGCTCCCAACTCAGCAGGAAGTCTGCTTCTCCCTCTGTCTCTCCCCCTGCTTGTGCTCTATCTCTGTCTCTCTCTTTCAAACGAATAAATAAAATCTTAAAAAAAAAAAGGAATGTTTGTTGATGTTTCGTGTTGATGTTTTTGATGTTTTGTAATTTTCTTCTTAATAGCCAAAATTCCAAATAACCCAAGTGTTCACAAGCAGTTGAAAAGATATATAAATTTTGATATATTACTATATGAGACATTATATAGTCATGAAAACACATGAACTAAAAAGAAACAACTCAGAAATGAGGATGGATCACACAAACAGCATGTCAAGTACCTGAAGTCAAATCCAAATGAATGGATACTAGATGATTCCATTTAGATAAAGTACAAAGCAGGCAAAACTACAGTATTGTGTTAGAATTCAAGATAGTGTTTACTTTGGGGAAAGAGAGGGGACTATGATTGGAAGGAACATTAAGTGACTTTTCGAATGCTGGTAAAGACCTATTCTTGACTTGTTTGTGATTACACAGGAATTTGTGTAAAAATCATGAAGCTGTATGGTTGTGGTTTATGTAGTTTAATGTATATTACAACTCACAATAAAAAACTTTTAAAAAATAAGATGTCACAGTTGCACATGCAAATCATTATATCCCAAAATATAGCGTTTTTTAGTACTTAGTAAAAATTGTTTTACTTGAAAATTTTCCCTGACATTAACTTGTATTAATTAAATATGCTTTCTGATAACATATTTGAATTTCTTCTCCTTCTTCTTCTTCTTCTTCTTCTTCTTCTTCTTCTTAATTAGTCACTGAGGCCTTTTCTTTTTTTATACACAAAACCACTGGGGATCTTACCTGTAGACACTTCTGAGATTACACTGTGAATACACATAGCTCCAAAAACTTGATGAGAATCAAGGTGAGGAAAAGAGTGTTTTGAGCCAATCACATGATTACAGAGCTAGAGCTTCCAAGAGAGTTCTAGATGGTCAAGTTTGGCCCCTATAGCACTTCTAAGGAATCAGTGAGAGAACATCACATGGATGAAAGAGGGGAATTAACTACCAAAGGCCTTGCAAGTATCAATTGGGACCTTGAGCTGTCCGTGGGAACATCAGGAGCAAAGGTCTAATCATTCCAATAGTGATGGAAGGACTCAGGAGCTCACATGTTTGCATAGGGTTTCTGAAATTCCTTCCAGTAAACTTAGCCTTGCTGCCCAGTTCCTCTTTATTTCTGGGGTGCTGGCTGTACTTGGCCAAGTGCTCAGATCAGCAAGATGTACCAGTTTTGATCTACCTGGAGCAGAACCCTTCCATCAGGCCAGCAATGAATGTGTCTTCAGTTTCCCTAGAGGGATTAGACACCATGAAGTCCCATGCATTGGACTGGACCAACTTGCATGCCTGGAAAGACTTGTCTCAGAGCCAATTTGGTTCACTTTAAGCAGGAGGCAGTTGCAAAATTTTCTCACTTATGAAATCTTGGAAGTCTATTTTGAGTTGGTAACTGTTGAGACCATTCTCTACCACCTAGACTCCTGTCCTGCCTGTGAACTTTTCTGAACTTCCCAGTCACCTTGGTTAAAGGGATGTTCTATCGACACCACTGGTTAGTCCTTGAAGAATTTGCACAGATTGGTCAGCTTGTCAGGTGTGATGTACCTACTGGAGTCATCAGACAACCTGAAGTCCAGATCACACTTTCCCTGCCTGGAGGAAATCCAAGGCAGCCATGTCCATGCTCATGGCAACCTTATGGGTATAAGTGGTTGTCTTGATCTCATGCTTCAGCAGCTGCTTTTTTATTCTCTAGGATTTTAGTAGTAAACATGCTTCCATCTCCCACATTGGTGGCTTCTTTCCCATATTTCTTCTTGGTGATATTCTTCAGGTTGTGGTGAACCTCCGCTCCAATGCACATGGCTTTCTTGAGGTTTTCTGCACCAAACGGGAGGATTGTGAACTTCTGTATGGCCAGCTCATTGCCAGCACTGTTGATCATACTATGACTTCAAAATTATCAGCCAAGACAGTAATGTGGAAGTAGAGGGGCACCACATTCTCAATAGTTCCAGCCTTGCAGATGGCCAGAGAAACACCCAAGAAGGAGTTAGCATCACATTTAGATTTATTTTCCATTCTATCTGTCTTTATCCTTAGTTTCTCATTCTTTTCCTATTCAGGTTCCTGTTAATCAGAGTAGATGAAATAGTTTTATTAATGTGCTCACAGCCTTTGAGGCACCATTCACCATACAGAGTGTTTTATCATTGTCTAGGAGCTCTAGGGCCTCTTGAACACTAAATGAGTCACTTTTGAGGTACAGAGATCAAGTTAAATAGTGGGATTCCCATGAGAGTGAAAGATCTTTCTGGCATATATCTTGAGAATAGACATGGTTTATTTCTGACTGCCGGATCTCATGAGGTGGAAAGAAACAGAGGGTGCTGCAGACATCAAGGGTGACTATTAAGCTGAAGGTCTGTGTGCACAAAGTTTCCCCTGAGCTCCTCTCTGTGCTGTCTGCCCCAATGTCCTGTCCTGCTCCCAGAGACCTGATCATCTTATTTTAAAATGGAAACTTACAATATAAAGCTCTTTATACCTTGATAATAATTGTCTACTTTTTCAAGACATGTAGAATTGTTAGAACACTTGCACTTTAATAGTACATTTCGATGCAGTTTCTTCTAACAGACCAAAATACACCCAAAATCTAGTGTATGGCTCAGTTCTATTCACCTGTCTAATCATGTTCTTTTTTCTTTTCTTCTTCCTTTTTTTTTGTTTTGTTTTGTTAAAGCCTTTTTAAATTTTCATCTTTACAGTTACATTCTATCCTTTCAGTGTATTTAATTTTATTTTTGTATATATAATTTTTCTTTCTTTACAATTTTGAGATATAGTTTCCTCTAACAAACTGACCAAAATACACTGAGGAGATAGTGTATTGCTCTGTTCTGCTCACCTGTCTGTTTACATCCCTTCCTTTGTTTTTGTTGTGGTGGTGGTGGTGGTTTTTCTCTTTCTCTTGTTTTTCTTGTCTTTTAATTTTTCATTTTTACAATTACACTCTATCATTTCATTGTATTTAATTTTATTTTTGTACATATATAAGTTCTTTCTTTACAATTTTGGGATCTAGTTTTCTAAAAAACAGAGCAAAATATACACAGAATCCAGTGTATTGCTCTATTCTGATCACCTGTCTTTTTTTTTTTTTTCTTTCCTGGTTCTGGGTCTCTTCTGATTTGTTTAGTGTATATTTCTCTGAGGTCATTGCTGCCATTTTGGTATTTTGTTCTCTCGTTCATCTTTTCTTCTCTGGACAGAATGACAAGACAGAAAAACTCACCTCAAAAAAAGAGAACAAGAGGCATTACTGACTGCCAGGGACAAAATCAATATGAACATTAGTAAGATGTTGTAACTAGAGTTCAGAATAACAATTATAAAGATACTTGCTGGGCTTGAAAAAAGCATAGAAGACACTACAGAATCTCTTTCTGGAGAAATAAAAGAATTAAAATCTAACCAAGTCAAAATAAAAAAGGCTATTAATGAAATGCAATAAAAAATGGAGGCTCTAACTGCTAGGATAAATGAAGCGGAAGAGAGAATTCGTGATATAGAAGACCAAACAATGGAGAACAAAGAATAGACAGAAAAAGAGAGATAAACAACAACTGCATCGTGAGGGAAGAATTTGAGAGATAAGTGATACCATAAAGCAAAACAATATTAGAATAATTGGGATCCCAGAAGAAAAAGAAAGAGCAAGGAGCCAGAAGGTATATTGGAGCAAATTATAGTGGAGAACTTTCTAAACTGGGGAAGGAAACAGGCATCAAATCCAAAAGGCACAGAGAACCTCCCTCAAGATCAGTAAAAATAGGTCAACACCCAGACATACAATAATGAAACTTACAAATCTCAGCTACAAAGAGAAAAATCCTGAAAGCTGCCTGGACAAGAGGTGTGTAACTTACAAGTGGGGAAACATTAGATTGACAGCAGACTTATCCACAGTGACCTGCAGGCCAGAAAGGAAGGGCATAATATATTCAGGGTGCTAAACAAGAAAAATATGCAGTAAAGAATACTTTATCCAGCTAGGATGTCATTCAAAATTGAAGGAGTAATAAAAAGCTTCCAGGACAAACAGAAACTAAAAGAATTTGTGATCACCAAACCAGCCCTACAAGAAATATTAAAAGGGGTCCTCTAAGCAAAGAGAGAGCCCAAAGGTAACATAGACCAGAAAGGAACAGAGACAATCTACATAACAGTCACTGGCACTAAATTCATATCTTTCAACAGTTACTCTGAATGTAAATGGGCCAAATGTCCCAATCAAAAGACACAGGGTATCAGATTGGATAAAAAAACAAGATCCATAAATGTGCTGTCTGTAAAATATTTGTATTAGACCCAAAGACACCACCAGATTTAAAATGAGGGGGTGCAAAATGGCAGAGGAGTAGGTGACTCCATTTCAACTGACCCCCTGAATTTAGCTAGATATCTATCAAACCATTTTGAACACCCATGAAATCAGCCTGAGATGTAGGAATATACATCTAGATCTCTACAAGCAGAAAAGCGACTGCTTTTTGCAAGGTAGGACATGTGGAGGCATGAATCTGTGGGGAGATATCAGAAGACAAACAAGGGGGAGGGAGCCTCCATAAGCTGGCTCCTGGAAAATGATCCAACACTACAGCACAAAATCAGAACCTTTAGAAATATGCTCTAGTGAGAGACATCCCTTTCTGAAAGGGGCTCTAGAAATGAGAAGGCAGAATTCTAGGTAGGACATTGTGGTCTTGGGAAATGAAGAACCACAGAGCAAAAGGGGTTGCCTGAGCCGGTAGAGTTCCCAAGCAGTGGAGACAGGAAGCAAGTTATGGTCAGCAAGCCCAGGAAGGGACTCTCAGCTCAGATTGCCATAAACTGTGAGCTGGGCCAGTCCATAATCTCCCTGAGCAGCCTGAAAAAATCTGAAACCTGCACCAGAAACCTGGCAAAAACTCATAGGGTGGTAGCAGCCTGGAAAGGACATTAGAGTGTCACCCAGACATGATCCAGGAGCTTTGGGTGTGCACATGAGCCTGCAGATGCTCATGGTTTAGTATCACAAAGGGCAGTGGCACTCCCAGGCCCCTGGGACTACCTCTGAGAGAGTTGCTATGGGCGTGCACCATGGGCGGTTGCAGTTTTTGAGGGCACATACAGAAGTGGAGACTGTTTGTCCTGGAGGGTTTATTAAAGAGAGCAGACTGTGATTTTTCTGCCCTGGGCCAGAGTTGTGGATGCGGACATTTTGCTCTGAGCCTCAGAAGAGGCATCGAAAGCCTCCAGGGAACAAAAGCCACACAGAGGACCAGTTTCCACTGAGCCCAACCCCCTGACAGGGGGCTGGGCAACTCTGCCCAGGCAGGATCACTTAAGAAAGAGCATAGCAGGCCCTTTCCCCGGAAGACAGACTGGAAGAACAGGTGCATGACAATCCTATGGATCCCATAAGACTAAAATCCTAACACCAGGGGAAAATAGTATATTGAGGGATAGGCATGGCCTCACAACTTGTTTATTTTTCAGATAAAATTCTCTTTTTCTTTTTTTTCTTTTTCTTATGCCTTTTCTCTGTTTTTTTTTTCTTTTTACCTTTCCCTCATTTCAACTAGATGTTTATTATATCAACTTATATTTCATAGTTGCTTTTTAACTTGTTTTTTTCACACCTATATATTTTTTATAGATTCATGCTTTATTTTAGTCCTTTCTTCACTCTTCAATTTTGTCTTTATATAGTTATATAAATTTTACTTTCCTTGTAATTTTGAGATGTAGTGTCCTCTAACGCACAGACCAAAATACACCCAGGAACAACTGGAACACCCTGCTTTGTCCACACTGAGAGATTATAGTCTCCCATCCCCTCCCCCCCTTTAAAAATTTTTTTTAAAAAAATTATTCTTGTGTTTCATTTTGGTTTTGCTTTTTGGTGGTGGCTCCCGACGACTCCGTATTTTGCTAGGGTGCATCTTGCTTGGGTCATCATTGATATTTTGGACTCTTTTCATTCACTCAGTTGAGAGAATGACTAGGAGGAGGAACTCTCAACAAAGAAAAGAAACAGAGATAATGTCCTCTGCCACAGAACTAATGGATATGGATATAAGCAAGATGTCAGAGATAGAATTCAAGATAGCAATTGTACAGTCAACAGTTAGTCTTGAAAACAGCATTAGTGACAATATGGAATCTCTAAGGGCAGAAATGAGATCTAATCAGGCCAAACTAAAAAATGCTATGAATGAGATGCAGTCTAAACTGGATACTCTAACACCCAGGGTAAATGAAACAGACGAGAGAATCAGTGATCTAGAAGATAAGCTGATGGAAAGGAAGGAAGTTGAGGAAAACAGAGATAGGCTGCTAGAAGTACATGATAAAAGGATTGGAGAGATTAATGATGCCATGAAAAGTTCCAATGTCAGAATTGATGGGATCCCTGAGAGTGGAGAGAGAGAGAGAAGGATAGAAGGTACATTTCAGCAAGTCACAGCTGAGAACTTCCCTAATCTGGGGAAGGAAACAAACATTTGAGTCCAAGAGGCAGAGAAGACCCCTCCCAAAATCAATAAAAATAGATCAATACCCTGACATATAATAGTGAAGCTTGCAAATTTTACAGCCAGAGAAACTACCCTGAGAGTAGCCAGGGAAAGGAGATTCCTTACATATGGTGGAAGGAACACCAGAATAACATAAGACCTGTCCACAGAAACCTGGCAAGTCAGAAAGGTCTGACAGGACATATTCAGGGTACTAAATGAAAAGAACATTCAGCCAAGAATACTTTATGCAACAAGGCTGTCATTCAGAATGAATGGAGAGATAAAGAGCTATCAGGACAGGCAGAAACTGAAAGAATATGTGACAACCAAGCCGGCCCTATAAGAAATATTAAGGGGAATTCTGTAACTGAAGAGAAACCCCAAGAGTCACATAAACCAGAAAGAAACAGAGAAAGTCTATAGAAAATTTACAGGGACTTTAAGGGCAATAAAATGGCACTAAATTCATATCTTTCAATAGTTACTCTGAACGTCAAGGGGTTGAATGCTCCCATGAAAAGACACAGGGTTTTAGATTGGATAAAAAAACAGGACCCATCTGTATACTGTCTACAAGAGACTCATTTTGAACCTAAAGACACCTCCAGATTGAAAGTGAGGGGATGGAGAACAATTTCCCATGCTAATGGACCTCAAAAGAAAGCTGGGGTAGCAATCCTCATATCAGACAAAATAGATTTTAAACCAAAGACCTTAGTAAGAGATGTAGAGGGAAACTATATCATACTTAAAGGGTCTATCCAACAAGAACTTCTAACAAATGTAAATATCTATGCCCCTAACATGGGAGCAGCCAATTATATAAACTAATTAATAACCAAAATAAAGAAACATATTGATAGTAATACATTAATAGTAGGAGATTTCAGCACTCCACTCACAGCAATGGACAGATCATCTAAGCAGAAATTCAACAAAGAAACAAGAGTTTGAATGACATATTGGACCAGATGGCCTTTGTAGATATAAACAACAGAATACTTATTCTTCTCGAGTGCACATGGAGCTTTCTCCAGTATAGACCACATTCTGGGTCACAAATCAGGTCTCAACCAGTACTAAAAGATTAGGATCATTCCCTGCATATTTTCAGGCCACAATGCTTTGAAACTGGAACTCAATCACAAGAGGAAAGTTGGAAAGAACTCAAATACATGGAGGTTAAAGAGCATCCTACTAAAGAATGAATGGGTGAACTAGGAAATTTAAGAAGAATTTTAAAAAATTCATGGAAACAAATGAAAATGAAAACAGAACTGTTCGGATCTTTGGGATGCAGCAAATGCAGTCCTATGAGGGAAGTATATAGTACTACAAGCCTTTCTTAAGAAACAAGAGTGGTCTCAAATACACAACCTAACCCTACACCTAAAGAAACTGGAGAAAGGATGGCAAATAAAGACTAAACCCAGAAGGAGAAAAGAAATAATAAAGATTAGAGAAGAAGTCAATGAAATAGAAATCAGAAAAACAATAGAACAGATCAAAGAAACTAGAAGCTGGTTCTTTGAAAGAATTAATAAGATCTATAAACCTCTGGCCAGACTTATCCAAAAGAAAAGAGAAAGACCAAAATCAATAAAATCACAAATGAAATAGGAGAGATCACAACCAACACCAAAGAAATACAAACAATTATAAGAATATGTTATGAACAACTATATACCAACAAATTAAGTAGTCTGGAAGAAATAGGTGCATTCCTGGAAACTTATAAACTACCAAGATTGAAACAGGAAGAAATAGACAATCTGAACAGACCAATAACCAGTAAGGAAATCGAAGTAGTAATCAAAAACCTCCCAAAAAAACAAGAGTCCAGGGCCAGATGACTTCCCAGGGAATTCTAACAAACATTTAAAGAAGAAATAATACCTATTCTACTGAAGCTGTTTCAAAAAAATAGAAATGGAAGGGAAAATTCCAAACTCATTCTATGAGGCCAGCATTAACCTGATCCCAAAACCAAAGACCCCATCCAAAAGGAGAATTACAGACCAATATCCCTGATGAACATGGATGCCAAAACACTCAACAAGATCCTAGTCACTAGGATCCAAGAGTACATTAAAAGGATTATTCATGATGACCAGGTGGGATTTATTCAATGTGATAGATCTCATTAAAGAAAGAAAAGACAAGAACCATATGATCCACTCAATTGATGCAGAAAAAGCATTTGATAAAATGCAGCATCCTTTCCTGATTAAAACTCTTCATAGTATGGGGATAGAGGGAACATAACTCAATATCATAAAAGCTATCTATGCAAAGCCCACAGAGGATATCATTCTCAGTGGGGAAAAATTGAGAGCTTTTCCCTTAAGGTCAGGAACACAAGAGAGATGCCCACTCTCACCATTATTGTTCAACATAGTACTAGAAGTCCTAGCCTCAACAATCAAAAAACAAAAAGAAACAAAAGGCATTCAAATTAGCAAAGAAGAAGTCAAATGCTCTCTCTTTGCAGATGACATGATACTTTATGTGGAAAACCCAAAAGACTTACCCCCGAATTCCTAGAACTCACACAGCAATTCAACAACATGGCAGGATACAAAATCAATGCACAGAAATCAGTTGCATTTCTATACACTAACAATGTAACTGAAGAAAGAGAAATTACAGAGTCAGTTCCATTTATAACTGCATCCAAAACCATAAGATACCTAGGAATAAACCTAACCAAAGAGGTAAAGGATCTATAGTCTAGAAACTACAGAACACTTATGAAAGAACTTGAGGAAGACACAAAGAGATGGAAAAATATTTCTTGATCATGGATTAGAAGAATAAACATCATTAAAATGTCTATGCTGCCCAAGCAATCTACACTTTCAGTGCAATCTCTATCAAAATACCCTTGACATTTTTTTCACAGTCCTGGAACAAATTATCCTAAAATTTGTGTGGAACCACAAAAGACCCTGAATAGCCAGGGGAATGTTGAAAAAGAAAATGAAAGCTGGGGCATCACAATGCCTGACTTCAAACAATATTACAAAGCTGTGATCATCAAGACAACATGGTACTGGCACAAAAACAGGCACATAGATCAGTGGAACAGGATAGAGAGCCCCGGAAATGCACCCTCAACTCTATGGTCAACTAATCTTTGACAAAGCAGGAAAGAACATCCAATGGAAAAAAGACAGTCTCTTCAACAAATGGTGCCAGAAAAATTGAACAGCCATGTACAGAAGAATGAAAGTGGACCATTTCATTACACCATACATAAAAATAGACTCAAAATGATTTAAAGACCTACATGTGAGACAGGAATCCATCAAAATCCTCGAGGACAACACAGGCAGCAACCTCTTCAACTTGGCCACAGCAACTTCCTGCTAGACATGTCTCCAAAGGCAAGAGAAGCCATGGCAAAAATGAACTATTGGAACTTCATCAAGTTAAAAATCTTTTGCACATCAAAGGACACAGTCAACAAAACCAAAGGACAACCACAAAATGGGAGAAGATATTTGCAAATGACATGTCAGATAAAGGGCTAGTATCCAAAATCTATAAAGAGCTTATCAAACTGAACACCGAAAGAACAAATAATCCAATCAAGAAAGGGGCAGAAGACATAAACAGACATTTCTCCAAAGAAGACATAGAAACGGCCAATAGACATAGAACAAGTGTTCAACGTCCGTCAGTGTCAGGGAAATACAAATCAAAACAACAATGAGAGACCACCTCACACAAGTCAGAAGGGCTAAAATTAACAAATCAGGAAACAATAAATGTTGGCGAGGATGTGGAGAAAGGGGAACACTCCTACACTGTTGGTGGGAATGTGAGCTAGTGCAGCTACTCTGAAAAACAGTATGGAGGTTCCTCAAAAAGTTGAAAATAGAGCTACCATACGACTCAGCAATGTTCACTACTGGGTATTTACCCCAAAGTTACAAAGGTAGTGATACGAAGGCATAAGTGCACCCCAATGTTTATAGCAACAAAGTCCACAATAGCCAAACTATGGAAAGAGCCCATATGTCCATTGACTGATGAATGGATAAAGAAGATGTGATACACACACTCACACACACACACACACACACACACACACACACACACACACAATGGACTATCACACAGCTATCAAAAAAATGAAGTCTTGCCATTTACAACGATGTGGATGGAACTAAAGGTTATTATGCTAAGCGGAATAAGTCAATCAGAGAAAGACAATTATCATATGGTCTCACTGATATGTGGGCTTTAAGAAACAAGGCAGAGGATCGTAGGGGAAGAGTGGAAAAAATGAAACAAGATGAAACCAGAGAGGAAACAAACCATAAGAGACTCTTAGTCATAGGAAACAAACTGAGGGCTGCTGGAGGGGTGGGGAGTGGAAGGATGGGCTAATTGGGTCATGGACATTGGGGAGAGTATGTGTTGTAATGAGCACTGGGTATTACATAAGACCAATGAATCACAGACCTGTACCCTTATAACAAATAATGCATTATGTGTTAGTTCATTTAATTTAAATTAAAAAAATAATACATTTCATCATACCTTTTCAAATACATTGCCAAAATTTATTTTACTAATTGTTAATAAAGGGAATAGAATTAATAGTAGGGAAACTTGAAAAGTATAAAATTTTATCATGTATTTCTAGACTAAAATTAATAATTTACTATTTTTCCAACCAAATTTAAAATATGTGGACTTTGAAATGAGCAAAGGGATAAATTGGAGAACAGAACAGTATGTAAAACACTAAGATAATTAAAGCTTATTATAACGTAGTAAAACTCTTGTTAAGACATGTTAAGGTTTCATTAATCTTAAAAGTCATTTCAAAGAACCAACTTTTGGTTTTGTTATTACTCATTTTCTATTTTATTAATTTCAGGTTTAAGTTATTTCTATTTTATATTTTATTTTGGTTTCTTTCATATATATGAAATAATATATATGAAGTAAAATAAGTATTATATAATAATACATATTATATATATATAAATTCTAAGCACTAGTTTAGGAAAATCTCATAAGTTTTATTATGTCTGCTCCTTATTTTTATTAGTTTAAATTATTCACAAATTTCTTGTATGACCTTCCTGTGACCAATGTCTTATTTAAAACTGTATTGTTTAATTTTGTATTAAATAAGTTCTTTTATCATCATCCTTTGTTATTGATTTCTAGGTTAATTTTGTCGCCATTAGAGAACATCATCTGAATAATTATAATCTCTTGAAATTTGTTTAAATCTTGTCTTGTGGTTAATATTCTGTGTACACATGAAAGTAATGAAATCTGCTACTGTTGAATATAGTGTTTCAGACATCAGTTTTGTCAATTAGGCCAAAGATAATATTGCCTTTTAGATCTTTTATATCTTTATTGATCATTTGTCTGCTTGCTTCTTTCAAATATTGATTCTTGCCTTAATAATGAGATAGATAGCACTTTTATATTAACTTCTTAACTGTTGTCCTTCATATGCCACTAACTTGATGTAGGAATTATTTCCTAAAAATCTTCAGTAAATTAGGAACAAAGAAAATGAGACCCATAATTGCTCAAATATGGTTTACATAAAGATGATTTTATACTTTTGATACTCATTTATTCATTCATTCATTCACTCATTCACCTTTTTCATTTATTCAACTAGATTAATGTGCCTTTTTGTGTATTGTACTAAATGACTTGTAAAGGTTTGAGGAAGGGATATATTCTGTTGAGGGAGGGAGATTCTATATAAAAGTTTAGAAAATTCTTGGACGGGGGCAACTGGGTACTCAGTCAGTTAAGTGTCTGCCTTGGGCTCAGATATGGAGCTCCCCATTGAGCTCTCCTTTGCGGTCCCTGTTTGGGGGGGAGTCTGCTTCTTTCTTTCCCTCTGCCCCTCCCCACCCCTGCTCATGCTCTCTCTTTCTCTCTCAAATAAATAAAATCTTAAAAAAAAAAAAAAATCCTTGGGCCAATACGAAAGATTATAGATCTTTAAGTGTTCTTTGTGTAGCTTGGTCTTCCCAAAAATTAGTTTCTAAACATTAACAATTGATGCCAAATACTACATTTTACATAATTTCTTTATGTAATCCTTGTTATAATTAGATGAGATCATTAATACCAACAATTGAATTGGCAATATTAGGGATTAAGGAGTTAATTTTTGAAATTAACTTGTATTCAAATACAGGCTGATGTTTTAAAAATGTTCAAATAAGAAGGAATATGTATATATATTTGAAGAATTTTTATTTTTATTTATTTATTTATTTTAGATTTTATGTATTTACTTGTCAGAGAGAGAGAATGGGTACAAGCGAGGGGAGGAGCAGGCAGAGGGAGAAGCAGGAAGGCGCCCCAGTGAGCAAGGAGCCTGATGCTGACCTCAATCCAAGGACCCCGAGATCATGACCTGAGCCGAAAGCAGACGCTTAACCAACAGAGCCACCCAGGTGTCCCCATTTGAGTAATTTTTAAGGGGAAATGGAAGGACTAGAAGAAGTGGTTAGGAAAATTCCCCAAATAGATATGTAAATAGAAGGAAAAAAAGCTGAGACATAACAGGTGAATTTAGGGGTTCCAGTTTTCATGTAAAAGGAGTGTTAGATTACCAAAGAGATAATAGAAGAGGGGAAAGTAAAAACCTCAGAGAACAGTTTCCAAATGCAGGAGAAAATCAATAATCTTCAGTTTCAAAGGCATAAATGAATAACAGGTAGAAGAGTAAAAGTGTCGCATATGTAGGTATGTATGAATAAACTGAGAAAACCAAGGAGAAAAAAAAAGTTATTGAAGTAAAAAAGAAGAAAGAATAATTACTTAAAAAAAACCAGAATTGAATTAATGTAGAATCTCCTCAGGACCCAAGAATACTATAAGACACTGGGGTAAAGCTATAAAATTATTGAGGGGCATATTTTGAATACACATTTTTAAAAAATATTTTATTCATTTATTTGACAGAGAGAGAGCGTGCACACAGGCAGGGGGAGCAGGGAGAGGGAGAAGCAGGCTTCCACTGAGCAGGAAGCCGGATGCGGGGCTTCATCCCAGGACCCTGCAATCATGAGCTGAACAGAAGGCAGACGCTTCACCGACTCAGCCACCCAGGTGCCCCATTTGAATACAAAATTTTAAAAATACCTAAACCATTAAAATAGAGGCATAAAAATTATTTCAGATATGAAAAGTTTAAGAGTATTTAGTTCCTATGTCTATGCCTAGGAAAATAATGAGACTATATTTCTATTTTTAAGACTCCAAGAAAAAGGGATGATATGAACTACATGAAAAAAAAAAAAGTCCTGAAAAGGTATAATCTGAATATGAATCAAATTAAATTAAATTCATTTAAGCAAGTAATAAAAGAAAACAAAATCCATTTGTTCATATACTTGAGGTATTACTTAGTAAGTGGTACAAATTTGGTTTCATAAAGTTTTCTTCTCTTTGCAAGTCCATTCACAATACTTACTTCTGCAACATCCATTAATAAATCATAGTATTGTAAATCTGTGTTTTTGGATCTTAATCTTCAGAATCTTCCTACATACCAGTAACAGTCTACTCACATTCAGCCTAGAATAGAAGTGTTCTAAATCCTGACAACTAAAAATAACAAACGATATTGTCGTTAGAAGTTGGAGTATTTATGGAGAGCAAGGTTATATGCAAAAAAACTTAGATTAGATAATTCTATATTATGTATCATGTGGAGTTAAGAGGAAAGTTCTACAATTTAAAATTATGAGCCTAACCAATGAAGAACAAAACCTTTCTGAAATATTTGAAAGAGGAAATAGAAAGTAAGTCAGGTGATTGTACAAATGTGTTAAACATTCTGTCATAGCAGCACGTCAACGGTCACCACCCCATTAGGTAAATCAAGAAACGGAGGAATGAGTTTAGGTATCTGCAAATTGTTATTACGGACTCCATGTAGCTTCTCTAAGCAGAAAATAATTCCTTAAAAAAAAATACGCATCTCACAACCTTTCCAGGAGTGTCTGATAGTTAATCTTGGCTATTTTACAACCAGGCAGAAAGCAGATTCATTGAATTCAGGAGAAAATTAACACTGTGCTGGAGTTCTCCAACTCAAACGAAACCACGTGTGTCAACTATCCCTCTGCATGTATAATTCTCAGGACTAGTGCCACAGATGTGCCACACAGCAGTCCTAGAATAACAGGCGTCCCTGTATGCTTGCTCAAATATGTAGCTGCCACTCTGTGTTGCTCATTTGTACATCCAAATCTAATAAGGAAGCATCTAATTAGTAAAAATGCCACTTACATGCCTGCATTCAGGAAGCAAGTGAGTCTCAAAAATGTAAAATAGCACCACTAATATATATCTTTTTTTTGGAGGGGAGGAGGGGCTTAAAACACAGAAATGCATTCTCTCATTGGTGCTAGAAGCCAGAAGTCGAAAATCAAGGTATCGTTTGGGCCATGCTCCTTTTCAAGGCTCTGAAGAATGATCCGTTCTTGCCTCTTCCTGCTTCTGGTGGCCCCAGGCATCTTGATTGTGACACATCACTCAAATCTCTGCCTTTGTCTTTTTTTTTTTTTTTTGACCTTTCTAAAACTGATAGTAGAGATGTACCATGCATCTAACTGTTCCCTATTTTTTTACAGCATCATTGAGATATTGACATATAACATGTAAATTTAAGGTATACAGTGTGATGATTTGACACACATTTAATTGCAAAATGAACAGCACAATAATGTTAGTTAACAACTCTATCTTTTCACACCTTTTCTTTTAGTGTAATTCTAATAGATGGGATTATGAGTTAGTTTCTCAAATATTTACATTTTTGATATAGGCAATGAAATGAAAAATGTTTTCCTCAGTAGAATATTGTTTATTATATTTCATTATATACATAATAATACAGATTCCTAGAGTGGACTTTTTAATGAGAATAATGTATATCTATCAACATCCTAATACAATATCTTCTCTAATAATAAAAATAATTATAGTTTTAATTTTTGAATACTGATCTATGCAAAACATTTTTTTCTTTACATTCTCTTACTTAATTCTCATAGCAACTCTTGGATCTAAGCACAGTAGTATCACATTATTAAAAAAATAGAAACTCTTGACTGTTAACAGAACTTCGGTACACTCAATCAAGATAGAAAATAGCAGAACCAGGACTGGAATTTAGATTTTTAAGTTCTAATATCCAAAAGCTATAGAAAAGTTGTGATTGTATTAAAAAAAAAAGAAAAAAAAAGTAATTTCAATATGCAATTTACATAAGAGATCTACTATTTTTGGATGAAAATAAAAGATACATAGGTTGATAATAGATATTTTTAAACAAACTCTGTTAGTGAATATCAATATGATCACTACTTTTCATGAGTCTGCTAATTTAATATTGTTCAAATTTTCTTTAAAAGTAATTCTGTTAAAAATCGTCTCAAATCTCCTACTATGTATTTGCAATTGGTTTTGTTACAATAAATAAACAATCAAAATAAAATTATTTTCAAATAAATATGTAGCTGCAAATGTATATGTAATTTATTTGTACCAGTGTGCCTCACGACTTTCCTATGGCTTTTTGCATTATTATTTTTAATTAATTTTTTTTCCTTTTCACATCTTAGTTGTGATAGAGTGTTCAAAAGTATTTTTTATTTTTTTGTTAATTACTAGAGTCTGGAATGTCACTCAATAAGATATTCCAAGTTCTTGCTGACTTAGAATTATTACTTTTTAAATAGCAACCAGTAATAGCAAGATGTTTCCAAATCATTTTGTTTAAATCTAGTCTCATAAAATTTCAGCCAATATGAGAAAATTTAAAAATTCTCTTGAATAGAACAAACTAATGGTTACCAGAGGAGAGGTAGGAGGGGGATGGATAAAATAGATGATGGGGACTAAGGAGGGCACTTGTGATGAGCACTGAGTTTTGTACAGAAGTGTTGAATCACTATATTGTACACCTGTAAATAATATTACACTGTAGGTTAACTAACTGGAATTTAAATAAAACTTTAAAAAAATCCTCATGAATAAGGTTATTTTTGTATTATGTAGTTTTTAGTAATTTCTTGATCATTCCCTACATTTGAGTAAGATATATCTCAATTCCATGTAGCCTAAGAACTTCTTTTTACTTCACAAGTATATTTGAAAAATTTATAACTTTCATAATTTAATTGCAATATTTCAATTTTAACTGAATAAAAAAATACAGTGAAACAGTGAAAAGTATTTGAAGACAAGTTTCTTTGAAGAATCATAGTTCAATGTGTACAATAAAAGTTTACCAAATAACTTCTCATTCCAGAAATTATTATTCATTTTACATTACTAAAATTATGCATTAGGAGCCCAGTAACTTCATTGATTTTTGAAGTCTTTTTCAAAGTTTTTGGCAACTAAATGTTGTTGATGAATAATGCAATAATTTTCTAAAACACCTGGAGTTTTTATTTAAGTTGGCTATAAACCTGTGTTACCACTAACCCGTTAGTGTTCCATCTCTTGTACAAGCAATGTTATTGGAAAAGAGAATATTTTTTCCTATAAAATAATTTTAAAGGTTTCAAATATTGACAAGCTCTGTGTATGTTATTCTAAATGACATCTCCTCTGTTACTTTTTAAAAATTCTTTTTGAATTGTATATATGGTAACTTCAGTTTATTATATACCTCATTTTCATTTACCTGATCATTAAATCATCTAAAAACCATATCTTTGCTCAGTGGAAAGGAATAAATTGTATCACATTTGAACTACCTTCCATCATAGTACAAATATGTTCACATACAACTAGCAGGATTAATTTTTCTCTAATATTGTATGGTTTGTCATAGTTTGTATTATTTTTGCTTTTTT